>NW_015506391.1:323736-326569 GCF_001515645.1 Sinocyclocheilus grahami
CCGAGCCGGGGATCGGGAGCGCTTCCTGGGCTGAACTGGAGATCGGGAGGCCTTCCTGGGCTAAACGGGGGATCGGGAGCCCTTCCTGGGCTGAACTGGGGACCGGGAGCCCTTCCTGGGCTGAACTGGGGACCGGGAGCCCTTCCTGGGCTGAACTGGGGATTGGGAGCCCTTCCCGGGCTGAATTGGGGATCGGGAGCCCTTCCTGGGCTGAACTGGGGATCGGGAGCCCTTCCTAGGCTCGACGGGGGATCGGGAGCCCTTCCTGGGCTGAACTGGGGATCGGGAGCCCTTCCTAGGCTCGACGGGGGATCGGGAGCCCTTCCTGGGCTGAACTGGGGATCGGGAGCCCTTCCTAGGCTCGACGGGGGATCGGGAGCCCTTCCTGGGCTGAACTGGGGATCGGGAGCCCTTCCTAGGCTCGACGGGGGATCGGGAGCCCTTCCTGGGCTGAACTGGGGATCGGGAGCCCTTCCTAGGCTCGACGGGGGATCGGGAGCCCTTCCTGGGCTGAACTGGGGATCGGGAGCCCTTCCTAGGCTCGACGGGGGATCGGGAGCCATTCCGAGGCTCAACAGGGGATCGGGAGCCCTTCCTGGGCTAAACTGAGGATTCCGAGGTCTCTCCTCCTCGTTTTGATACTGAATTCCCTCCATATTCTGGCCCTTATGTCCCGCCATAGTCAGCTCACCCTCAGCCATGATGCAGGGGGCGAAGCTCCTCTCCGCACTCGCACCGTCCACAGCTTGCTCCCTCGTGGTGGGCACTGTCACCGGCTCTCGCACCTGATCTGACGTTTTGGGCTCACTATCCGAGGCGATCCTCTTCTCAGATGCGGGGCTTATACTCCGTACCGTGGGGAGATGGTGGGCTGGGCTCAGGGTCCTGAGTGGGGCTGTTGTTGTTGTCAGCAATGTCCACAGTTAGATGGGACATGCAGGACACCAGCACCCACTCGATGAAGGCGGCGAGGCTCTCTCGAGGACCATCCCCGGACAACTGCGCTTGTGTTGTGGCGTTAAGTCCAACTTGATAGAATGTACAGAGGCAGTTGTCCGGGTAGTGCGTGAGGTGAGCCAGGGACAGAAAGTCATTCGTGTGGTCCTCAAGAGAGCGTTCCCCCTGCTCCAGTAGGAGGATTTGGAAGGCGGGGTAATCCATAACAAAAAAATAAAAACTGACAAAAACCGGAAAAACAAACGAGGGGAAAGACGCCGCTATACTTTACTTAAGGGTCGGTGATTCTGTCACGATCACGGTGTGTGGAGGCAGGCAGGATGACGAGGAGGACAAGGATTCCAATAAAGATATTTAATGTAGACACAACAAGGCAGATTCAGGAAGATGACACACACACACACACACAGGTTTGTTTTTGTGAAAAGTGGGGACATCCCATAGGCGTAATGGTTTTCATACTGTACAGACCGTATATTCTATTGCCCTACACCAACCCTACCCCTAAACCTACCTCTTACAGGAAACTGTGTGCTATTTCAGATTTTCAATACACTCCATTCTGTGTGATTTATAAGCGTTTTGAAAAGTGGGGACATGGGGTAATGTCCTGAAAAGTCACCTTCTCCTTGTAATACCTATGTCATACCTTTGTCATTATACAAATTGATGTCCTCATTTGTCACATTGAGGGTAATTAACTAATGATAGTACAGGCTAAACCAACAAAAGGGGAAGAAACCACAATAAACAGTCCACAGGGGCACTACACCCGCATTGATTGTTCTCTTTTTCTGCAATATTTTGAATGAACAACGTAGCAGTGCCGCATCTTGTGGGTTCAACTGGACAGGCTAACAAAAGCATTAAAATGCAATGACACTTACATCGTCGTCGCATTTCGTGCACCACTGATAAGGCTGCCTGACGCACACCTAAAATTTGAATGCAAAAATGTCCTAGGTCTTACAGGTTTGGAATGACATGAGGGTGAGTAATTAATGATAGAATTTTCTGTTTTGGTGAACTATCTTACAAAGTTTTTCTTACAGTCCTGTAAGAGTTTATTGTTTATCATTGTATTTTAACAATTCTGTCCTTGCTATGAAAATAACGTGTTTCTGAAATGGCATACAAAAAATTATTGCAAGTGAGAGACAAAATTGTGGGAAATGTACACTTATTTTATACATTTGTACATAATATTTACAAGAATTTCAACAGTTTTTGAAAACAGAAAGATAAGTTTTTTTTATTGACAACACTGTATGTAGATCAGCAAACTTCCTGTTTGTTGCTGCCGTGTGTTTTGAGTTTGAGCTCCGTCAAGTTCATTCTTTGTCGTCTAATTTTTTATCTTAAAATCTATTTTATACACCATAATTTTTGTTTCTATAACGTGTGAATATATCCCCTATAACAAAAACAATCAGAGCACCTTGTTATCACTAGTTTTATTTTGATTTCCCGAGTCCGCTATTAGCAAATAGCCCACTAGCATTGCCAGCATGGTTGCCGCTAATCTCGCTTACATTACTAATACACTATTCACTGTTACTTGCTTTAATGGCGGATGTGTGTCTACCTTTGAGTGCAGGTGAGGACACGTTCAAGCTGCATTCGGTGCAGCTCGAGCTGGAGGCCATGGAGAAGCAGATCCGCGACCTGGTGGAGAGGCAGACCCAGCTGAGAGAGTCCCAGGCTGATGCTCACAAGTCCGAGGTAAGTATACAGCGTGCTGCTAATTCTCCCACCACCTCTACTCCGTGTGTTTCTCTGCACAGGCCCCCCACAGAAGACGCGAGCCAGATCCCGGGCGACGACCTCTCCCCCTCCAGTCTTCGAGATCTCCACCCGGAACCGCTTCGCTCCCCTC
>NW_015506391.1:326842-330908 GCF_001515645.1 Sinocyclocheilus grahami
GTAACTAGGATTTACACAAGCTTCAGTCTGGATCCAGAACACCTGAGAAGAGATGATGCCAACCCCTCAGAGGACCTCAGATGAGGCCAACCCTGAAACAACATACAGAACTACCACATTTTGCTATAAGTTTGATTGCATCATATAATAATTGCTGTTAATAGTGTTCATTGTCTGTTTTATTACATCTTAAATGGATTTTTCAGTACATTTCTGCCATATGCATATTAATTGACAGTCACCACTGATAAGCTACCACTAAATATTGTAGAAACTTAATTTGCTGTAAAGTTGTTTTGCAATGATTTGTATCGTGAAAAGCGCAGTACAAATAAACTTGACTTGACTTGAGTAGATCAAAAATGGGGGGAGGGACTACCACTTCTGTTACTTAATATGCTAAATCCATCTGTTCCCAGGAGAGGACATTTTTCAGGTCAGAGGCCAGAATGGGTTGCTGTTGAACTCCATCACCCTGGTGGTGGCTGGACAGGAGCAGATCCAAAGCACTGCTGATCAGGCTCTGGAGACCTTCTAGCCCATTGCGCCCACCATTGACCTGCAGAAAACGCATGTTTACCAGGAGAAGAACGACACAGGTCAGCCACTGACTTCATTCACAATCACTCACAGCAAGTTCCCGAAAAAACAATAACTGAAAGTAATTTATTACAGTGGTCAATCAGTCAGTGTTTCTTAAATCAAAGTGACTTTTAGCATGTTTAATTTGAAATCATTTTCACTTTATGGCAATAAGAAATATTAGCATTTAATTGCTTATTTCCCTTTCGCCAGGATTTAGAGAGGACTATCCTTACCCTCATGCCCACACTCTCTTCCTGATAGAGATAGGAAATACCCCAAAACTCCTTCCTGAACAGCTCCGTGCTAAGATGATAATGTTCTCCTTTGGAAATGCACTGGTTCGAGCACAAGCCCTGTATGGGGTAAGATCTTTACATCTTTAAAACATTGATTACAACTATTGATGAGGACTTGGCAATACGATGTACACTATATATATGTATATATATATATACACACACACATATATATACAGTATATATATATTTAAGAAATTAATACTTTTATTCAGCAAGGATGCATTAAATTGATCAAATGTGACAGTAAATACGTCTCTCCTTTTTTTTAAACAGTAAAAGATTTCGGTTTCAAATTAATGCCGTTCTTTCAAACTTTCTATTTATCAAAGAATCCTGAGGAAAAAAAAAACTATCATGGTTTCCACAAAAATATTAAGTAAAATATTTAATTGGTCTTAAGCAAGTCTGTACTACTAATTGTGTAAATCAGTTCAAATTGTTTCAATTAATTAAGTTTTCATCATCAGTAAAAAAATATTTGCTAAAATCTCCAAATGGCATTCTTTTTACTGCAAAATGTTTGTAGGTAAATGAGTGGTGTTTGATAGTGTTTTCCTATATTGGCACATATAAATACACGATTCTAGATAATTTTTCCTTGTGTTCATTTAGTGAAAAACAGTGTGGACGAATGATTTACTGTATTGTACTTTTTTGTACTCTGCATGCTCAGCTGAATTTGTCAATAATGATATAAAGCAAAAAAGTAGTTTGCAGATGTTCTCTAATCTTCCTGCAGAGGGAGACCAGTGTCCTGGAGTATGGAATGCCAAATCTGCCATAATTAGAAATAAACAAAGAAAGAAAGAAATGTGCAAAGAAATGTAAAAAAGCAAATATAAATAAATAAATATATACATAGATATACAAAGAAAAGTAAAAAAGCTAAAATTATTATTTATAATTTTATTTCCTTATTTATTTCCTTTATTTGATCTTGAACAATGTTCTATAAAAATATAAGGATATAACGTTACTCCTAATCATCAGATTACACTTTATTTCAAAAATGCATTATGCCAAAATAGTCACTTCTCATACAAGGTGCATATTTCTTGTTCATGACTACATTTGAAAACTATTTAAAACGACTGGAACGTGAATATATGTTTGCTTTAATCCAGCTATATAAATACTTTAAAGAAAACAAAACTTATTTCTGCATTGTGAACTAATTTCATGACAGTTTTTATTTATATCGGCATTGAATTAAATGTAGTGAAACGCCATATCATTTATTTATTTAGTCATTTATCAGACGCTTTTATCCAAAGCGAATCAGAAGCAATCAATTGTAGTATTAAAACAACTAAAAACAGATAAAAACTAAAAGCGTGTTTTGCAATGATTTGTATCGTGAAAAGCGCAGTACAAATAAACTTGACTTGACTTGAGTAGATCAAAAATGGGGGGATATAATAAAAAAATGGGGGGCTTTATAAATACTACCTACACACATTTTAAAAATAAAGAGATTAAATAAAAATGACAAATGCATACAACAAAATTTCAAAACTTAACATTTAAATGAAAAACAAAAAATAAAGCTAAAAACAATTCTAAATATTAAAGAACAAAAGGTATAAGAGTATAATAATGATTCTAACATAACACTAAGCCAAAAAAAAAACTACATATGTGTACAACCACACACACATACATATATATTTTATATGTACATACACATTGATAAATTCAATATATATATTATTTCATTTCCATTTAGTTTGTTGAAGTATTAAAATAACTCAAATTAAATAAAACAAAAAACTTAATAAAAGCGATACTTATCTTTTGCCGGTGTCCCTGCCTGGTGGAGTCGCACGGTAGAGTCGATGGTCTTTACACTCTTTGGTCTTCACATAACAGCTGTCGCGGTAAACTAAGCTTTTTTTAAACCCATCTAACAAAATACTCAATTAATTCAGCTGGACACACTTTCCTTGTTTTCTCCACAACAAATGGCCAAGCAAGCGCAGACACTGACAAGACACGCGATACAGAACGAGACCAAAGGTGATATCAGCACTTCTCCACACAGTAAACAAAACAAGTTCCTAGCAACGACAACTGCACTAAACACTAATGAGACAAGTAAATACACTTACGAGCTGCTTTTAACTTTCGCTGATAAAGACTGCTTCTCTCAAAGACTATTTCTTTACACTGTTTTCTACTGGCGCTTGAACACAACAAATGACCAAGCAAGCGCAGACACTGACAAGATACACGATACAGAACGAGACCAATATATATATTAGGGATGTAACGGTATGAAAATTTCTTGACATAGTAGTTTTATATCAGATGGATAAGGAAATTACAGTGCCTATTAAGTAATGTTTTATTTCATTCTAACCTGTAACTCGGGAAATGTAAAAAAAAAAAAAAAAAGCCTATCGTTTTTACTAAAAACCAATTCATTTTTAAGCCCTGATTTTAGACATACGTACATGAGATAATATATTATTGTTTGACTAAACGTTTAAAAATAATGCTAGAAATGTTATAATTAAGGGAATTAAACATAGGCCTAGGCATTTGAAAATATATAATGAAATGTGTCTTTTTCAAGCAATAATTCTAAAAAGAAAGAGAAGCATCGAACTTCAGGCAAAACATATTCAAGACACATTGCTGTGACATTTATTAGGAACACCAACATAGCAGGAACGCTAATGTTTTTTGTTATATTAAGCACAAACTAAGAAAAGTAAAACGAACCTTAACGTTTCAATAGCTAAAAGCACTGTGTTGTCCGCAGTGTTGTATTTGGTGGGGCGGGAGCAGCTGTGCGCTGTTTTTGTGATTTTTTTGTTTTGTTTTGTTTAGTTTTTTTTTGGATCGGCAGAATTTGTCCAGTCGTGACTCAGTCATTAGGTGTGTGCCCCTCTCTGACTGTCAAAGTATCTGCTCCAGTCAATGGTGACGGTCTTTTAGTGTTGAGGTCAGAATGTTTCTGCTAGTCCTGTAGTGTGGTCCCAGCCAGTTGCATAGCGTCTGTGTATGCAGGGTATGCAGGTGCATATCATATGGTTTTTCCTGGGTCAAAAATGGTTTTCGGTGGTGGCTGACAGTCATCCATACATACACACAGTAAAAAGTTCCCTACCCACGTGATCCCAATACTGACAATAAGTTTAAAGTAAACACAAAGAAACCATTTGTGATTTTTGCTTATC
>NW_015506391.1:331118-337039 GCF_001515645.1 Sinocyclocheilus grahami
GGCAGGGATCCTCAAATCTGGCCCACGAGATCCACTTTCCTGCAGAGTTTAGCTCTTACCCTAATCAAACACACCTGAGCATGCTAATCAATGTCTTCAGGATCATTAGAAAAATCACAGGTACCTGAGTTTGATCAGGGTTGGAGCTAAACTCTGCAGCGCATTGGACCTCCAGGGCAAGATTTGAGGAACCCTGATGTAGGGTATGCAGGTGCATATCATATGGTTTTTCCTGGGTCAAAAATGGTTTTCGGTGGTGGCTGACAGTCATCCATACATACACACAGTAAAAAGTTCCCTACCCACGTGATCCCAATACTGACAATAAGTTTAAAGTAAACACAAAGAAACCATTTGTGATTTTTGCTTATCCTATTTATTCATTAAATAAAAAATAATCACTGTCAGGACAGATAATAAAACAATGTGCTTACAACTACTTATGTAAACATTACCAAAGTAGTTAGAAGAAAAAAAAGAATTGGTCATTTATTACACTTGGTTGCTCATTTTATTTATTTATTTGGCCCCATTTTCTTCCAGACTGTGGCTGAGAATTATTCAGTTTTACAACCTCTTCCAAATTAGGCTTCTCTCACTGTCATCCTTTCTTGGCCTCTTTGCAAAAAAAAGCTGTGATTTTTCCACTGGCCTTCATAGATTGTAAGATAAGATGCTTTTTTGCTAGACCTGATAATTATTTTGGTATATAATTACATAAATATTAAAGAGTACCATTAAACAGTAACATTAAAAATGTATTTCACTAATAGCATAATTTTCTACCATATACAATTGAATAAAATTAGCAGCTAGATAACAGCAACTTGTTTTGTGCTTTGGTCTGGTTTCACTTCACTCCATTCTAAACTAAATGATTTTATAGGTACTTTACTACACATTGTTGTCACGAATCCGGTCCGTGGTCTTCCGTCTGCTCGCCACCAGAGGTCGCCTTCTGATTACATTGACTCTCACACCACACAAACTGTTGCACGTCACCCTGGACAGCTCTTGTTACCTTATAGTCCTGCACGTCTGCTGCGTTCTCAAAACTCTGGCAATTTGATAATACCTAGAATATCAAAATCAACTGCGGGCGGCAGATCCTTTTCCTATTTAGAGCCCAAACTCTGGAATAACCTACCTAACATTGTTCGGGAAGCAGACACACTCTTGCAGTTTAAATCTAGATTAAAGACCCATCTCTTTAACCTGGCTTACACATAACACACTAATACGCTTCTAATATTCAAATCCGTTAAAGGATTTTTAGGCTGCATTAATTAGGTCAACCGGAACCGGGAACACTTCCCATAACACCCGATCTACTTGCTACATCATTAGAAGAATGGCATCTACGCTAATATTAGTCTGTTTCTCTCTTATTCCGAGGTCACCGTAGCCACCAGATCCAGTCTGTATCCAGATCAGATGGTCACTGCAGTCACCCGGATCCAGTACGTATTCAGACCAGATGGTGGATCAGCACCTAGAGAGGACCTCTACAGCCCTGAAAGACAGCGGAGACCAGGACAACTAGATGAGCCCCAGATACAGATCCCCTGTAAAGACCTTGTCTCAGACGACCACCGGGACAAGACCACAGGAACCAGAGTATTCCTCTGCACAATGTGATTTTGCTTTGCATTATTGACACACTATTTTCCTAATTAATGCTGTTCAGTTGCTTTGACACAATCTGTATTGTTAAAAGCGCTATATAAATAAAGGTGACTTGACTTGACTTTACTTATCTGACCCTTGCCTTGTTATTGACCATGCCTTTGTAAATAAAGCCTTGCACTTGGATCCTCACGTCTCGTTCGCCCTGTAACAGAATACTTGGCCAAACATATGGCAGAAATGTATGGAAAAATCAATTAAAGTCTTAATCAAACAGACAATGAACACTATTAACAGCAATTATTATATGATGCAATCAAACGTATAGCAAAATGTGGTAGTTCTGTATGTTGTTTCAGGGTTGCCATAATCTGAGGTCCTATGAGGGGTTGGCATCATTATTATTACATTTTTATTTAACATAGACATCACAGTTACATTGGACAAACCATATGCACTTGCTTAAGTGTTTTAGCACACATGCTAATTTTCAACACCAGTCCACGGGAGGCTTTTCAGAAAACAAAAAAAAAGTAAATTAATCAAATAAAACCAATAACAATACTAAAAATAATAACAACAATGTTAACAAGTAATAATAACAATACTAAAAATATACCATAAAATTACAAAAAAGAAGGAACAATACATTCAACATTATTTACATAAGCTATAAAGCAAAGACAACATAATCGGACAATATCGCAATAATAATTTGGTATGAATAACTATTCATGTGAGCACTGTTGTTTGGTTTTAACCTCTGTTAAAAGCATTACCATTGGTCTCTAGTTTTAAATTAGTAGGTAAAGCATTCCAGAATTTTGTCCCCTTTGCAGAGAAAGCAAATTGGCCAAAAGAGGTCTTATTCTTTGGAGCAAGACAGTCACCACTAATAGTGGCTCGTGTGTTTACCCCATGAGAGTTCTGATGCCTACTGACCAATTCAGAAAACAGTGGTGAAACATGATTCTTTAGACATTTAAAAACCAATTTGAGAATTAAAATCAACGAAACTATCGAAACTAAGAAGGTTATTCTTTCTTAAAACATCATAATGATGCCATCTCATGGGTTTCCGGTCCATAACTTTTATTGCCTGTTTGTATATTGAAATAATAGGCTTTAATTTATTTGGAGAGACTTGTGACGATGATGTGACACAATGATAAATGTGAAAATATCATTGCATGTATAATTTTGCAGTTTGACCTGACAAGTCCCTTCTAATAACAAGAAAACTATTTAGGTTTGGTTTGACCTTCTTACAGATGTGCTCAATGTGACTATCAAATTTTAAATTCTTATCTAGAATAATCCCAAGATACTTGATTTCATTCACTGCTTCAATTACTTCATTTTTAATCCGCACCTCAAATACATGACTTTGATTACTTAATTTTAGGGAATTAATTATTATTAATTAATTCAGGTTTTGAAAGGACTCGGATCTGAAGATTCGAGGTCCACCTGATTAAAACTGAATTAAAATCTAATAGTTTACACTTTAAATCAACAGTCGTCCAGCGAGCCGGTGATCTCTGTATATTTTAACAACTTTAATCTTTGTATTTCCCTGGCCACGGGTAATACGTTCTCTGATAAGTAAGCTATGAGCTAGGTAGCAAGGGATCTTTGGCAAAGGTACACCAGATGATTCTTTATAAATGAAACATGAATTTTATTGGCTATTTTAGATTACATTAAAACTAAGCTAAAAAACACACACACACACACAGACACACACACACACACATATATATGGTTCAGAATGAGAGTTAACGGAGTTGCATGAAGTTTCAAAGTTCTAACTCGTTTTCACGAGTGGTTTTAAATTCACCTGAGAGAATTCACAAAGCAGAGGTTTGTCTTAAGTTTACTGCTTAAATCAATCATCAATTCAGCACTGATTTCAGCAACTGTAAGATTTGTTTGTACTTGCGTTTTGCTGAAATCTGAAAAGCTGAATTTTCTCGTTGCTGACACAGGCTTCCTGGATGGCTGCTGAGGGAATCCCGGAGCTTTCGGATTGGTCGCTGAGATGACGTTTGGGTGACGTCCTTTTGGGAGATCCTTCATTGGATTGGTTGCTTTCTTGATGACACAGAAGCTTGAGCAGTTCTTTGAAAAGTCTCTGTTTGTAAGGCTTTAAGTTCTTTGAAGATCGCGAAGGTTCAACTGAAGTGTTTGAGTTCTTAGATGGTCTCGCTGTGCGATGTTACGGCGTGGGAGCGCTTTGTCACTCTCACCAAGGTGAAAGCCAAAGGTCTTGAGAGAGAGAGCGAGTGAGAGCGTAAGACAGAGAGTGATAGGGCTTTGTGTCCATTTTTAAGCAGGCTGACTTTTGTCCAGCCCACAGGTCTCACAAAGCAGATATTTGGCTTATGTTTACTGCTTAAATTAGCTCGACACCAGTTCAGCAGAGATAAGATTTTGTTCGTTTACTTGCATTTTGCTTTGGTGACAGCTGAGAAGCTGAGATGTTCCTCGTTGCTGACAAAGGCATCCTGAATGGCTGCTGAGGGAATCCCGGAGCTTTCGGATTGGTCGCTGAGATGACGTTTGGGTGACATCCTTTTGGGAGATCCCTCGTTGGATTGGTTGCTTTCTTGATGACACAGAAGCTTGAGCAGTTCTTTGAAAAGTCTCTGTTTGTAAGGCTTTAAGTTCTTTGAAGATCGCGAAGGTTCAACTGAAGTGTTTGAGTTCTTAGATGGTCTCGCTGTGCGATGTTACGGCATGGGAGCGCTTTGTCACTCTCGCCAAGGTGAAAGCCAAAGGTCTTGAGAGAGAGAGAGAGTGAGAGCGTAAGACAGAGAGTGATAGGGCTTTGTGTCCATTTTTAAGCAGGCTGACTTTTGTCCAGCCCACAGGTCGTGGTCCAATCAGATGGTGGCTGCGGGGTTTAGCCACGCCCCATACTGTTCCTTATCATGCATGAATCACATGCTGTTTGTGGTGAGTATTTCTGCAAGTTTTTAAGAACTTCTTATAAAAATATTATCACCGGAAAATTATGTTGAATATCAATTTTTCACTTACACCAATGTTCTGTGAATAAAACAAGCTCTCACCCGATACTAAACCTCACATATCTTACACACATATTAAATGCTTTGTCTGCTAAAAAAGAATTATAAGGCAAATATTAAAATATCATAGATTCCAATAAACACATCAAATATATATATACGGCATAACACATACAGTGGATACATTTTCACTACTTATGAGTTTTTAAACGATTTGTCTTTTAAAATCGTCATGCAAGGTTCTGTTTCTTTTGTTGTAAGAGAAGTTTGTAAGGGTTCCAGACAGGGCAGGAAGCAGGTGGTCAAACGCCATGTGCTAGTCATGCAGTGGTCCCGTGCTCGCAGGCCTGAGGGCACTAGTTAATTTACTTCCTGTGTCTACACTGGTTTCTATACATTCACAATCACGAGGTATTTTCAGTTGTAGTCCTGATACCAAAAGATATCAGTGTTATCTCTTGATTGGATTAGTCTTTAATCACTCCTCTGAGTAGATGACGACAAGACTGGCAGGAAGTTGACCCAGAATATTGGAATCATGTGCTGGGGTGATTAGCAAACCTCATGATGGCTGATAGGGGCATAATAGTAGTGTCCGTATATGATAGAAATCCCTACATATATCCCCCTTTTGCTCGGTGAGGTTCCCATCGCGAACGTCAGCGGGCACTGGAACAAGAGGCAGAGACAACAGACACACACAAGATACAAACAACATCTCCATCACTGACTGAATCCTGGTGCAGGACATAGGTAATTTGGGAATGATCAGGTTAGAAACTTGAGAAGACATAGGGGTGCATTATTTAGGATTACTTGTATCATTATTGTGTCATTTAGATTGCTCTAATTGTCAGAGGTTCGACGAGGCAGTATAGGCGTAATCTCAATCAGGTTTGTTGAGTTCTCAGGTTCAGGTTCAGGTTCTTGGTCAGTTTTATCACGGCGGAACATGCGCGGGATGTACACTTGTTGAAAGACTCTTGAACGGTGTTCACTCGCTTGTGGAGGAGGAAGGCAAGTGTCAGAGTCACAACCATATCCTAAAATAGTAGAAACGCAAAGCGCTGTGTTAGCAGCAGACCAAGACCGAATGATTGGCGCGCCAGCGGGCGGAAGGCAAGCGATAGCTTCTAAAGCTGTATCAACAGGAGCCAAATCAATAAGTTGCGTTCCTTCCTCCCTGATCCTTTCTTTCAATTCTGGATCGAGGACGAAGGAATGCTGTTTGAAGAAGGGTGAGATTTCGAGTTCGGCCTGATA
>NW_015506391.1:337786-339082 GCF_001515645.1 Sinocyclocheilus grahami
GTTCACTCGCTTGTGGAGGAGGAAGGCAAGTGTCAGAGTCACAACCATATCCTAAAATAGTAGAAACGCAAAGCGCTGTGTTAGCAGCAGACCAAGACCGAATGATTGGCGCGCCAGCGGGCGGAAGGCAAGCGATAGCTTCTAAAGCTGTATCAACAGGAGCCAAATCAATAAGTTGCGTTCCTTCCTCCTTGATCCTTTCTTCCAATTCTGAATCGAGGACGAAGGAATGCTGTTTGAAGAAGGGTGAGATTTCGAGTTCGGCCTGATATTCGTCATCGGTAAGGTGATACAATAAATCATCGATATGGAGGATCGAGCCCTTAGGGACATTGATCCATAAAGTTTGGTTGGGCAGGATAATGCGCGTGGCAGTGTTGTGTTGATCATAGGTGAGGGTAGCCGTACGTGTTGGGGTGTCGACTAACCATCGGTTTCAACAATTTACGACACAGAAAAAAAATATTTGGTGAAAGGAGTCAATCCTAGTTTCAGGACCTGTATTTAAAGTTGAGTTAAGGGAGTTCCCTGATGAGGAGACTAGAGGGGAAAGGAATTGTAGTGAGAGAGAGGGAAAGAGGAAAAAAATTTAAAACATATAGCTATAAAGGAAAACACAAAGAGAGACACAACGGAAAAAAAACAAACAAAGAGACACACGGACACCGAATGAGGTGAGACAGCAAACGAGTGTCACGGGTGTGGAGTACCTCCTCTCTACTAGAGGTTGGTCCTAGCAGTGCGGTGGAGGAGGGTATGTAGGTGTTGTGTTTAAGAAAGATAGCTATTTGTCTTCCTAAAATGACAGAAGTTATGTCAGTGTGGTGTAGAGTATGAGATTGTCGGTCTGTGTCGGTTGGTTTGGTCTTCCCCCTTTTCCTGTCGGTTGGAGCCCTGGTGCCTCTTTATCTGGTTTCGATGGACCCATCGAAGGACTGGCTCGCTGCGCCCTTGTCTGATTTTGATTCGATAGGCAACAGGTGAGAGCTTGTCCACAATCTCATGGGGTCCTGTCCAGTGAGGTAGGAATTTCTTTGACAGGCGATGGGGAGCGTTCTGCCTTGGTTGGGCGAAGCTGTAGTACCATACTTTTTCTCCGACATTAAGTTCCTGGTGAGAGGCCTTTTGGTCATAGTAGGCTTTTCAACATTCCGCACTTCTTTGGAGTTGTTGTTGCGTGAAGGCGAAAGTGGTTCTCAGATGTTGATGCAACTCTTCCAGGTATTGGTGAGTGGTATAGGCGGTGACAAGGTTTAGGTCACCAGGTTGGTACAGCAGGTGTAACGGTAGTGTCAT
>NW_015506391.1:339131-339587 GCF_001515645.1 Sinocyclocheilus grahami
CACTGGCAGAATAGAAGTGATGGCAATGGTTCCATTGGGTCTTGTGAACGTTTCTGTGTCATCATATTCATCTGACAGTAGTTGGACTGGTATGTGGCCTATGACCGGTACTGTTAGTTCAAAGTCATGGAACGTCTGGTTTATGAGCCATCCCAGGTGACTGGCTTTGGGAATGTTGATATCTTTGGCCGTACAGTTGTTGAACAATACGTACACAGCACGAGATGACACTTCAATGAGAGGTGTGGTTTCCAAGGTCAGTCCTAGTCTTAGGCAGGGCCTGGAATGTTGGAAGAAGCCTAGCTTACTGTAGAGAGAGTGGCCAGGTCGCATGTTGAGGCGGACGCTGACACTCTTGCTGTAGGCAGGTATTGCGGCTTCTCGTTCGTTAATCATGGCGCATGCCTCTGGCATTGTTTGACCAGATCGAAGGTTCTTGAGGTTGACTGCAGTGGT
>NW_015506391.1:340377-346854 GCF_001515645.1 Sinocyclocheilus grahami
GGCCTTTTCTGAGGCCATTTTCTGTTTGCCGTAGGCTTTCTGTGCCAAGTCACGCAACTGTTGAGCCTTCATTGTCCGAGGACATGCGAGAACGCCCAGATGGTGGCTTACTCCGGGATGGAGGTTTCTCAGGAAGAGAGTTTTGAAGTTTAGATCCTCTTCCATGTTCGGTTCGTTGCGAGTTCCGAAGTATGCTCGTCTGAGTCGGCTGTAGTAGGCTTGAGGAGATTCCTGACGTCCTTGTCTCGTCTCCAGGGCAGCCACCAGTCCTTGTTCTGACTCAGGGTCGGCGAATTCTTTAATGAGGGCCTCTCGGAGAAGGTGGTAGTCAGCCTTTGTGCGAGCAGGCTGCCTGTCCAGGAAACTGCGCACGTCAGGGCTTGCTGTTGTTTGGAGTCTATCTTTGTCTGTGACATTGAGTCTCATTTCCAGATGGAAATCGACATCTTGCAGATAAGCTTGGACATCCTGGCTACCTGGCACACTTGGGGTGAATTTACCAATGTTTCTGGCGAGCTTGTTGAGATCTTTGAGGTCAAAGCCATGCGATGCTCTGTGGCTGGCTGGAGCAAGTTCTTTTAGCTTTGTCGTGAGGTAAGGTTCTTCAGAGGGAGTCGGTGAATATTTCAGCACTGCCCCCTCCCCCTTTTGCTCACGCGTCAGTCGCGGAACAGGTGACCTGGTCCTGTTTGGCAGGGGTGAGACGGGTGCCCGTCGTGTCCTTGTAGGCTCAGGGCGCAGCTTGCAGGCATGTCTGAGTTCCTCTCTGATGCTGTCGGACTTCTCTTTGATGTAGTCCAGCTGTAGTGTTAGGCGACTGATCTCATTTCTTGACTCATCCAGGTGAGTTTCGAGGGCTTTAATTCGGCCGTTCTTGTCTCTGAAGTCGGCCTTTGCCTTTTCCAGGAGCTGTTCGGCATATTGTAGCTTGTTGGAGAGATAAACGTAGTCAGCCTTGCCTCGTTCCATTTCTTGGGTCGTAGCTGCTAGGGTCTCTTTTAGCGGACTTCTCTTTGATGTAGTCCAGCTGTAGTGTTAGGCGACTGATCTCGTTTCTGGACTCATCCAGGTGAGTTTCAAGGGCTTTGATTCGGCCGTTCTTGTCTCTGAAGTCGGCCTTTGCCTTTTCCAGGAGCTGTTCGGCATATTGCAGCTTGCTGGAGAGATCAGCGTGGTCAGCCTTGCCTCGTTCCATTTCTTGGATAGCGGTTGCTAGGGTTTCTTTTAGCCTAGTGATCTCCTCCTCGGCGCCTTGTTCCACTTCCTCATGCCCTTCCTGTCGTTCCTGAGCCTCCAGTTCTAGCTGCTCGACGCATCGTTGTGCGCGTGTTAGCTCCTGCTGGAGATGGGCGGCGTGCCTGTCGCTCAGCTTGAGGGTGGCGATGAGTGTGTGGCTTAAGGAGCCGGTGATCTTTGCTAATTCTTTGTGACTGTAGCTCTGACTTGGGTCTTGTTTCATGAGGTTTGCTATGTTGTTATCCAGCTGGTCCTGTGTCTGATGCCTCAGTGTTTCAGCAGCCTTAGGTAGGAGGCTGTCTGTTGCAACACTTAGCCAGGTCTCGAGGTCTTCCCAGTGGCCAACAGAGTCTGTAGTGCGAGACATGTTTTGGCGCGGTGAGGGAGATCTAGGACCTAGACTGACACAGACCTTGAAGAAGAGGAAACAAAACAAAACAAACAAGGCAAAACAGGGGTGTAAGTGTGCAATGTCACGCGTGGTTTGACAGTGAGTGTATAAGGGACAGGTGAGTGTAGTTCTCGGCGACTGTGATTCTCTGGTGGGCGCGCTCCTAATTTGTAGTCTCTGTGGGGAAAATTAGCAAGCACACACACAGGTACTGTAGCACAGCTAGAAAACGGAGGGAAACAGAGCAGAGAACAGGATATTAATTGGCTGCTTCCAATTTTCCTGTAAGAGAAATGTTTTTTTTTGTAAGGACAGGGAGTTAATGGTAAGATGAGAGGGAAGGATAAAACAACACAATACCCTTTTCTGGTAGCAGAATGAGGATAATTAAATTCTCTTCTCTTTTCCCTTTTGGTTAGGTTTGGATACCAGGACTGTGGTTGTTATTAAAATTCCTTCGGGTGAAGGGAAAATAATAACAATGACAGTATTGGTTTCTTAGCTGTTAAGATTGACACCGTCCACCAGTTAGATTGCTCCTAGATGCTTGTTCAAATTTTGGCGGATGCCGGTCGTTCCTCTTAGCTGGGTAGGGTTTAGCAAGAGAGTGAAGGTAAATGGAAGACAATTTTGAAACAACGTTCTTAAGTTTCATATACCTGTTCAATTGCTAAAAATGTCTGCTTTGTGATTTTTCACAGGCAAAATCCCAGCAAACAACTGCAGTAGTCAACTCAGAAGGTAACAGCTGAGAGAGAGAGAAGGAGAAGTGAGAAACGTTTTGCTTACAATGTTAGAAAAAATGACAGGGTGGTGTCGCTGTTAAATTGATACACCTAGGGGGTTGGTTTTGCTGTGTTAGCAGGATAAACTAACTCATCCTAATCGTTGTGCGCGTGTTAGCTCCTGCTGGAGATGGGCGGCGTGCCTGTCGCTCAGCTTGAGGGTGGCGATGAGTGTGTGGCTTAAGGAGCCGGTGATCTTTGCTAATTCTTTGTGACTGTAGCTCTGACTTGGGTCTTGTTTCATGAGGTTTGCTATGTTGTTATCCAGCTGGTCCTGTGTCTGATGCCTCAGTGTTTCAGCAGCCTTAGGTAGGAGGCTGTCTGTTGCAACACTTAGCCAGGTCTCGAGGTCTTCCCAGTGGCCAACAGAGTCTGTAGTGCGAGACATGTTTTGGCGCGGTGAGGGAGATCTAGGACCTAGACTGACACAGACCTTGAAGAAGAGGAAACAAAACAAAACAAACAAGGCAAAACAGGGGTGTAAGTGTGCAATGTCACGCGTGGTTTGACAGTGAGTGTATAAGGGACAGGTGAGTGTAGTTCTCGGCGACTGTGATTCTCTGGTGGGCGCGCTCCTAATTTGTAGTCTCTGTGGGGAAAATTAGCAAGCACACACACAGGTACTGTAGCACAGCTAGAAAACGGAGGGAAACAGAGCAGAGAACAGGATATTAATTGGCTGCTTCCAATTTTCCTGTAAGAGAAATGTTTTTTTTTGTAAGGACAGGGAGTTAATGGTAAGATGAGAGGGAAGGATAAAACAACACAATACCCTTTTCTGGTAGCAGAATGAGGATAATTAAATTCTCTTCTCTTTTCCCTTTTGGTTAGGTTTGGATACCAGGACTGTGGTTGTTATTAAAATTCCTTCGGGTGAAGGGAAAATAATAACAATGACAGTATTGGTTTCTTAGCTGTTAAGATTGACACCGTCCACCAGTTAGATTGCTCCTAGATGCTTGTTCAAATTTTGGCGGATGCCGGTCGTTCCTCTTAGCTGGGTAGGGTTTAGCAAGAGAGTGAAGGTAAATGGAAGACAATTTTGAAACAACGTTCTTAAGTTTCATATACCTGTTCAATTGCTAAAAATGTCTGCTTTGTGATTTTTCACAGGCAAAATCCCAGCAAACAACTGCAGTAGTCAACTCAGAAGGTAACAGCTGAGAGAGAGAGAAGGAGAAGTGAGAAACGTTTTGCTTACAATGTTAGAAAAAATGACAGGGTGGTGTCGCTGTTAAATTGATACACCTAGGGGGTTGGTTTTGCTGTGTTAGCAGGATAAACTAACTCATCCTAAATGCTGAGGAAAACCCTGATTTTCTTTTTGGGGTTTTGCCACTAACAGGCTTAAGCCAAACGGGCAAACTTATAAAAATTTTGCTGAGTGAATGAGATACCTGAAAGGGAGAGGAACGAAGGCCAATTGTAAATTAAATTAGAATTTCAGGTTAGAAGTGGTATTTCCTGGTTAAAATTTAATGATGTTATCATTAAAATTGATGAGAGTAATTAAAAATTACGATTAATCAATCAATATCTTGAATGGGCTAACCATGAAATTAAAATTTTATTGCCTTATTGACAGTTAAGGATTCAAATTTTGATGATGTTTGTCATTAAAATTAGCAAAGCAATTATAGTTGAACTGATCAGCAAATATCGTGGCAATATGGAAACAGGACCCGTAATTAATTATTAAATGAAATTAAAATTCCAAATATGTAATTAATTATGAAATCAGTATTAGTAACTTGTTATCCTTAAAGATTAAACTTTTAATGTTGTTGTCTTTAAATTATAATTAGTAATTACAATTCAACTTCATCAATAAGTTTTGTTACTATGTGGAGGCAGGAACCGAAATTAATTTATGAAATGAAATTAAAATTTCAAATCTGTAATTAATTATGAAATTAACTTAATTTCAATCCCTACGGATCAACCAACAATATCTACTGGTGTCGTTATTAACAGTTGATAAGAGCAACTATAATTAAATTAATTAACTGTATCATTGAATAGGGAACCCAACCCTATTTAACTATTTACAGAAATTAAAATTTCAGAGCAATTTTGATAGTTAATGATTAAAAATTCCAATGTTATGGCCACCAGATAATAAGAGCAATTTATAATTAAATTAATCAGTAGATATTGTTGCTATGTGGAAGCTGGAACTGTAATTAATTTATGAAATGAAATTAAAATTTCAAATCTATAGTTAATTACGAAGTTAAATTAACGATTTCAAATCCTTAAGTATAGCACATTGATAATATCTACTGGGGTCCCTCAAATTATGAGCACAGTTATAGCTGAATTAATCACAACGTAGCATTAAAGTAAAACGGCCTAGGCTGGCCAGGATTAATTGTTAATAAGAACACAACGGTAGCAGTTCAAACTGATATATTAACACACTGAAGGGAAAAGGACAAACCTTTTAAACAAACGTGATCATAACCAATTGTGGGATCGCTAATCTGACGTTTGGTTAAAATCGCGTTGCAATAAGGTTTATAAAGTTTGTGTCTGTCTGTTATTTTCAATGGGAGGAGAGGGAGAGAGATAGGATGAAATCAGATGTACTGATCAGGTCACTTCAACACTTCAAACACTGCACAACACTCTGCATTTGAGACCACACAAATCCTACGTGCTAACCACTAGCCTTCAATGCTAATAGCTTAGCTTGGCTCTTTGTTTACAACGGCTCAACATGGCGCTGGCAGACTGAAAGTTACCCCGGAAAAGGTTTCTCAGGACTTCCGGGCTACGGCTGTTACTATGGCTGGCTGTTACTATGGCTACATATCCTGCAATAACACACAGTTACTGGTTATACACAGTTCACGCCCTTCAAGTGGTAAAGGCGGCGCATTCCACACTGAACAACCAAAAACCACTACAGATTTATCTTTATAAATCTAATCTCAACTCGTTCCGAGTGAGGTGAATTAATCTACAGATTCACTGCAATTAATACAGTAACTGTCGATGATATCGGCACATATTTATACAGACAAAAACACGTGGATTTAACCACAATTTCACAATTCTCCCAAAAGTAATAATAAAGTTTCGGACACTCTCTCTGAGCACCGCGTTTCAAGTTCACTAGTTTTAGTGAATTAAATGGCAGAGGACTATCAGCTAGCTAATCTGATATTCTCAAACCAGGGAGATGAATAGCAGAGTTGCGTTTGGAAGTGGGACACGCACTTACACAAATCACACTCTGATGCCTTTTTAGAGAAAGTAAACGAGGAAAAACGCTTGTTTCTTCCTTCGTGCGCTTTTCTAGAGCGACTTATTTTGTCTCGGTGGACAAAATTAAATGTTTTACTGCAGTTCAATTCTTTACAACAAACTCTCGAGTTTCACTTCATTCATTCAACATGCTCTGATACACAACAAAAGTATCCAGTGCCACAACAAATCTGTTTCTTTTGTCTTTTATCTATTTTTCCAGATAAAAATAGAGAAAATTAATAATATTATCTTGGGTCATTCATTTCTCAGTCAAATCTGTCCACTTTCTCCACCAGATGTAATGACTTTGATTACTTAATTTTAGGGAATTAATTATTATTAATTCATTCAGGTTTTGAAAGGACTCGGATCTGAAGATTAAAACTGAATTCAAATCTAATAGTTTACACTTTAAATCAACGGCCGTCCAGCGAGCCGGTGATCTCTGTATATTTTAGCAACTTGAATCTTTGTATTTCCCTGGCCACGGGTAATACTTTCTCTGATAAGTAAGCTACGAGCTAGGTAGCAAGGGATCTTTGGCAAAGGTTTTAACCTTAAAATTATATGACACCAGACAATGATTCTTTATAAATGAAACATGAATTTTATTGGCTATTCTAGATTACATTAAAACTAAGCTAAAACACACAGACACACACACACACACACATATACGGTTCAGAATGAGAGTTAACGGAGTTGCATGAAGTTTCAAAGTTCTAACTCGTTTTCACGAGTGGTTTTAAATTCACCTGAGAGAATTCACAAAGCAGAGGTTTGTCTTAAGTTTACTGCTTAAATCAATCATCA
>NW_015506391.1:354509-369877 GCF_001515645.1 Sinocyclocheilus grahami
TTATTAACAGTTGATAAGAGCAACTATAATTAAATTAATTAACTGTATCATTGAATAGGGAACCCAACCCTATTTAACTATTTACAGAAATTAAAATTTCAGAGCAATTTTGATAGTTAATGATTAAAAATTCCAATGTTATGGTCACCAGATAATAAGAGCAATTTATAATTAAATTAATCAGTAGATATTGTTGCTATGTGGAAGCTGGAACTGTAATTAATTTATGAAATGAAATTAAAATTTCAAATCTATAGTTAATTACGAAGTTAAATTAACGATTTCAAATCCTTAAGTATAGCACATTGATAATATCTACTGGGGTCCCTCAAATTATAAGCGCAGTTATAGCTGAATTAATCACAACGTAGCATTAAAGTAAAACGGCCTAGGCTGGCCAGGATTAATTGTTAATAACAACACAATGGTAGCAGTTCAAACTGATATATTAACACGCTGAAGGGAAAAGGACAACCCTTTTAAACAAACGTGATCATAACCAATTGTGGGATCGCTAATCTGACATTTGGTTAAAATCGCTTTGCAATAAGGTTTATAAAGTTTGCATCTGTCTGTTCTTTTCAATGGGAGGAGAGAGAGAGAGATAGGATGAAATCAGTATGAAATGGCGAAAGACAATGTTCAGATGTACTGATCAGGTCACTTCAACACTTCAAACACTGCACAACACTCTGCATTTGAGACCACACAAATCCTACGTGCTAACCACTAGCCTTCAATGCTAATAGCTTACTTTGTTTATTTGTTTACAACGGCTCAACATGGCGCTGGCAGACTGAAAGTTACCCCGGAAAAGGTTTCTCAGGACTTCGGCTGTTACTCTGTTACTATGGCTGGCTGTTACTATGGCTACATATCCTGCAATAACACACAGTTGCTCGTTATACACAGTTCACGCCCTTCATGTGGTAATGGCGGTGCATTCCACACTGAACAACGAAAAAGCACTACAGATTTATCTTTATAAATCTAATCTCAACTCGTTCCGAGTGAGGTGAATTAATCTACAGATTCACTGCAATTAATACAGTAACTGTCGATGATATCGGCACATATTTATACAGACAAAAACACGTGGATTTAACCACAATTTCACAATTCTCCCAAAAGTAATAATAAAGTTTCGGACACTCTCTCTGAGCACCGCGTTTCAAGTTCACTAGTTTTAGTGAATTAAATGGCAGAGGACTATCAGCTAGCTAATCTGATATTCTCAAACCAGGGAGATGAATAGCAGAGTTGCGTTTGGAAGTGGGACACGCACTTACACAAATCACACTCTGAGGCCTTTTTAGAGAAAGTAAACGAGGAAAAACGCTTGTTTCTTCCTTCGTGCGCTTTTCTAGAGCGACTTATTTTGTCTCGGTGGACAAAATTAAATGTTTTACTGCAGTTCAATTCTTTACAACAAACTCTCGAGTTTCACTTCATTCATTCAACATGCTCTGATACACAACAAAAGTATCCAGTGCCACAACAAATCTGTTTCTTTTGTCTTTTATCTATTTTTCCAGATAAAAATAGAGAAAATTAATAATATTATCTTGGGTCATTCATTTCTCAGTCAAATCTGTCCACTTTCTCCACCAGATGTAATGACTTTGATTACTTAATTTTAGGGAATTAATTATTATTAATTCATTCAGGTTTTGAAAGGACTCGGATCTGAAGATTAAAACTGAATTCAAATCTAATAGTTTACACTTTAAATCAACGGCCGTCCAGCGAGCCGGTGATCTCTGTATATTTTAGCAACTTGAATCTTTGTATTTCCCTGGCCACGGGTAATACTTTCTCTGATAAGTAAGCTACGAGCTAGGTAGCAAGGGATCTTTGGCAAAGGTTTTAACCTTAAAATTATATGACACCAGACAATGATTCTTTATAAATGAAACGAAATTATTGGCTATTCTAGATTACATTAAAACTAAGCTAAAACACACAGACACACACACACACACACATATACGGTTCAGAATGAGAGTTAACGGAGTTGCATGAAGTTTCAAAGTTCTAACTCGTTTTCACGAGTGGTTTTAAATTCACCTGTAAGAATTCACAAAGCAGAGGTTTGCCTTAAGTTTACTGCTTAGATCAATCATCAGTTCAGCACTGATTTCAGCAGCTGTAAGATTTGTTTGTACTTCCGTTTTGCTGAAATCTGAAAAGCTGAGTTTTCTCGTTGCTGACACAGGCTTCCTGGATGGCTGCTGAGGGAATCCCGGAGCTTTCGGATTGGTCGCTGAGATGACGTTTGGGTGACGTCCTTTTGGGAGATCCTTCATTGGATTGGTTGCTTTCTTGATGACACAGAAGCTTGAGCAGTTCTTTGAAAAGTCTCTGTTTGTAAGGCTTTAAGTTCTTTGAAGATCGTGAAGGTTCATCTGAAGTGTTTGAGTTCTTAGATGGTCTCGCTGTGCGATGTTACGACGTGGGAGCGCTTTGTCGCGCTCACCAAGGTGAAAGCCAAAGGTCTTGAGAGAGAGAGAGCGAGCGAGCAAGAGCGTAAGACAGAGAGCGATAGGGCTTTGTGTCCATTTTTAAGCAGGCTGACTTTTGTCCAGCCCACAGGTCGTGGTCCAATCAGATGGTGGCTGCGGGGTTTAGCCATGCCCCATACTGTTCCTTATCATGCATGAATCACATGCTGTTTGTGGCGAGTATTTCTGCAAGTTTTTGCACCAATGTTCTGTGAATAAAACAAGCTCTCACCTGATACTAAACCTCACATATCTTACACACATATTAAATGCTTTGTCTGCTAAAAAAGAGTTATAAGGCAAATATTAAAATATCATAGATTCCAATAAACACATCAAATATATATATATACGGCATAACACATAGAGTGGATACATTTTCACTACTTATGAGTTTTTAAACGATTTGTCTTTTAAAATCGTCATGCAAGGTTCTGTTTCTTTTGTTGTAAGAGAAGTTTGTAAGGGTTCCAGACAGGGCAGGAAGCAGGTGGTCAAACTTAATGTGCTAGTCATGCAGCGGTCCCGTGCTCGCAGGCCTGAGGGCACTAGTTAATTTACTTCCTGTGTCTACACTGGTTTCTATACATTCGCAATCATGAGGTATTTTCAGTTGTAGTCCTGATACCAAAAGATCTCAGTGTTATCTCTTGATTGGATTAGTCTTTAATCACTCCTCTGAGTAGATAATGACAAGACTGGCAGGAAGTCGACCCAGAATATTGGAATCATGTGCTGGGGTGATTAGCAAACCTCATGATGGCTGATAGGGTGCATAATAGTAGTGTCCGTATATGATAGAAATCCCTACAACAGTGTCAAAGGCCTTTTTAGGTCCAAGAACAACATTCCCTTTATCCAATGAGGCTTTTATTTTTTCAAGCAAATAGCAGTTAGCAGTTTCAGTGGAATATTTGTCTCTAAATCCAAACTGCTGTCGATAAAGCAACTGGTTAGACTCTAAATGTTCCACTAATTGCTCGGCAACAATCTTCTCCAGAACTTTTGAGACTACAGGAAGGATAGCAATAGGCCTATAATTACTTGCTATATCCTTATCTCCCGATTTATAGACCGGCGTAATTATTGCTGTTTTCCAGCTCTCTGGGAATAATTTTGTTTGTATTGACAAATTTACTAAATAAGTAATTGGCTCCAAAAGACAGCTTTCATATCTGCTAATTACTGCAGCATGAATGTTATGAATGTCCTTAGACTTGGAGTTACTCATGTTTGTGATCACCATTTTAACTAAGAGATATCTCTTTAATATAAAACGAGCCTGTATGAGCATTGTCAAATTCTTTAAGAGATGACTCGATATATTTAAAATTGCTTGCTAATTCTTGTACAGACTCAATAAGAAAACTATTAAAAAACATTTGCAATAGCCTCATTTCTATGAATCAGATTATTACAAACTTTAAGACCATTTATTTTTAAATGTTTTTTGTCTACTTGAATTGGTTAATCTATTTATGTTGCCACAATTTAGAACTGCTGCCATTGGCCTCTTCAATTAATTTGGAAAAATAATTAGTCATAGCCATTCGCAGCTCTGATACTACTTTGTTCCTCAAACCAGTAAAAATAAGGTGGTCAGTATTAGTTTTTGTTATTAAGGACCTTTTAAGAGCAAGATCTCTCCTTTTAACGATCTGAAGGATGTCACTGTTAAACCATGGAAGAGAGAATTTCTTAGGCCTACTTTTCCAGGTTTTCGTATGTTTACTTATTAATTCACTTAAAATAAAAGCGAAATTGCTTGCACTGTGGTTTAAGTCTGATTCTTTAATTACCTCTTCCCAATTAACTTTCTTCAAATCATGTTCAAAGCTGGCTATTTTTGACTTGGGAATTCCTGTTGTTAAAATTGAATTTTCTATTTTATTATGGTGAAGTAGACGTTTTTTAGTTAACTTTCTTACAATCAGTGTCATGTTATGATCTGAAAGGCCAGTAATGAGATTATGTTTTTGTTACTTTCTCTGGCCTTTTAGTAAAAATCTGATCTATAAGAGTTTCACTCTTTCTAGTTATTCTAGTGGGTCTATGAATCAGCTGTTTGAATTTAAATTTCTCCATAGTTGATTTAAATTTTGATTTACCACTTTTAACCATCCAGTTTATGTTAAAGTCCCCAAACATCATACATTCACAACAGTTGTCAACAAGAAAAAGAAGATTCTTCAGTTCATTGTAGAAATTTACATCATGACATGGTGTAACACCCCTGTGGACTGTCTGTTGTGGTTTCTTCCCCTTTTTTTGGTTTAGCCCGTTTATCATTAGTTAATTACCCTCATTGTGTTCACCTGTCTGCCCCTCATTATCTGCCCTATATGTTTCTGTCTCTTGTATTCCATTGCGGTCGGTTATTGTAAATGTTACCCCGAGTGTGTGTCTGTCTCTGCCTTGTTGTTACTACATTAAATATCCTTCTTTTGAATCCTTGTCGTCCTCGTCATCCTGCCTGCCTCCACACACCGGGACCGTGACAGAATAACTGACCCTCAAGTAAAGTATAGCGGCGTCTTTCTCTTCGTTTGTTTTTTCCGGTTTTTGTCAGTTTTGATTGTTTTTTTTTTATGGATTACCCCGCCTGTCCCATGGCCCGGTCAGCCAGCTTTTCGGGTGAGGCAGCCTTCGGCAGCGGGTTCTTGCTGCAATGTTCCCGCTACCTGGAGATGCAACCACACCTGTTTGTGACTGAGCGGGCCAAAGTGTCATTCATTATCTCGTTGCTGACTGGACCAACCTTGCAGTGGGCCGAAGCCTTGTGGACTGCACAGAGCCCGGGGATTCACTCACTGGAGGGTTTTGTGAGACACTTCCGGGAGGTATTCGGCCAATCGACTATGGAGGGTATTCGGTACCAAAATGAGGAGGAGAGACCACGGAATCCTCTGTTTAGCCCAGGAAGGGTCATGCAAGGTTCTGTTTCTTTTGTTGTAAGAGAAGTTTGTAAGGGTTCCAGACAGAGCAGGAAGCAGGTGGTCAAACGCCATGTGCTAGTCATGCAGCGGTCCCGTGCTCGCAGGCCTGAGGGCACTAGTTAATTTACTTCCTGTGTCTACACTGGTTTCTATACATTCGCAATCATGAGGTATTTTCAGTTGTAGTCCTGATACCAAAAGATCTCAGTGTTATCTCTTGATTGGATTAGTCTTTAATCACTCCTCTGAGTAGATAATGACAAGACTGGCAGGAAGTCGACCCAGAATATTGGAATCATGTGCTGGGGTGATTAGCAAACCTCATGATGGCTGATAGGGTGCATAATAGTAGTGTCCGTATATGATAGAAATCCCTACAACAGTGTCAAAGGCCTTTTTAGGTCCAAGAACACTGCCCCGACAACATTCCCTTTATCCAATGAGGCTTTTATTTTTTCAAGCAAATAGCAGTTAGCAGTTTCAGTGGAATATTTGTCTCTAAATCCAAACTGCTGTCGATAAAGCAACTGGTTAGACTCTAAATGTTCCACTAATTGCTCGGCAACAATCTTCTCCAGAACTTTTGAGACTACAGGAAGGATAGCAATAGGCCTATAATTACTTGCTATATCCTTATCTCCCGATTTATAGACCGGCGTAATTATTGCTGTTTTCCAGCTCTCTGGGAATAATTTTGTTTGTATTGACAAATTTACTAAATAAGTAATTGGCTCCAAAAGACAGCTTTCATATCTGCTAATTAATGCAGCATGAATGTTATGAATGTCCTTAGACTTGGAGTTACTCATGTTTGTGATCACCATTTTAACTAAGAGATATCTCTTTAATATAAAACGAGCCTGTATGAGCATTGTCAAATTCTTTAAGAGATGACTTGATATATTTAAAATTGCTTGCTAATTCTTGTACAGACTCAATAAGAAAACTATTAAAAAACATTTGCAATAGCCTCATTTCTATGAATCAGATTATTACAAACTTTAAGACCATTTATTTTTAAATGTTTTTTGTCTACTTGAATTGGTTAATCTATTTATGTTGCCACAATTTAGAACTGCTGCCATTGGCCTCTTCAATTAATTTGGAAAAATAATTAGTCATAGCCATTCGCAGCTCTGATACTACTTTGTTCCTCAAACCAGTAAAAATAAGGTGGTCAGTATTAGTTTTTGTTATTAAGGACCTTTTAAGAGCAAGATCTCTCCTTTTAACGATCTGAAGGATGTCACTGTTAAACCATGGAAGAGAGAATTTCTTAGGCCTACTTTTCCAGGTTTTCGTATGTTTACTTATTAATTCACTTAAAATAAAGGCAAAATTGCTTGCACTGTGGTTTAAGTCTGATTCTTTAATTACCTCTTCCCAATTAACTTTCTTCAAATCATGTTCAAAGCTGGCTATTTTTGACTTGGGAATTCCTGTTGTTAAAATTGAATTTTCTATTTTATTATGGTGAAGTAGACGTTTTTTAGTTAACTTTCTTACAATCAGTGTCATGTTATGATCTGAAAGGCCAGTAATGAGATTATGTTTTTGTTACTTTCTCTGGCCTTTTAGTAAAAATCTGATCTATAAGAGTTTCACTCTTTCTAGTTATTCTAGTGGGTCTATCAATCAGCTGTTTGAATTTAAATTTCTCCATAGTTGATTTAAATTTTGATTTACCACTTTTAACCATCCAGTTTATGTTAAAGTCCCCAAACATCATACATTCACAACAGTTGTCAACAAGAAAAAGAAGATTCTTCAGTTCATTGTAGAAATTTACATCATGACATGGTGTAACACCCCTGTGGACTGTCTGTTGTGGTTTCTTCCCCTTTTTTTGGTTTAGCCCGTTTATCATTAGTTAATTACCCTCATTGTGTTCACCTGTCTGCCCCTCATTATCTGCCCTATATGTTTCTGTCTCTTGTATTCCATTGCGGTCGGTTATTGTAAATGTTACCCCGAGTGTGTGTCTGTCTCTGCCTTGTTGTTACTACATTAAATATCCTTCTTTTGAATCCTTGTCGTCCTCGTCATCCTGCCTGCCTCCACACACCGGGACCGTGACAGAATAACTGACCCTCAAGTAAAGTATAGCGGCGTCTTTCTCTTCGTTTGTTTTTTCCGGTTTTTGTCAGTTTTGATTGTTTTTTTTTTATGGATTACCCCGCCTGTCCCATGGCCCGGTCAGCCAGCTTTTCGGGTGAGGCAGCCTTCGGCAGCGGGTTCTTGCTGCAATGTTCCCGCTACCTGGAGATGCAACCACACCTGTTTGTGACTGAGCGGGCCAAAGTGTCATTCATTATCTCGTTGCTGACTGGACCAACCTTGCAGTGGGCCGAAGCCTTGTGGACTGCACAGAGCCCGGGGATTCACTCACTGGAGGGTTTTGTGAGACACTTCCGGGAGGTATTCGGCCAATCGACTATGGAGGGTATTCGGTACCAAAATGAGGAGGAGAGACCACGGAATCCTCTGTTTAGCCCAGGAAGGGCTCCCGACCCCCTGTCGAGCCTAGGAATGGCTCTCGATCCCCTGTCCAGCCCGGGAAGGGCTCTCGATCCCCTGTCCAGCCCGGGAAGGGCTCTCGATCCCCTGTCCAGCCCGGGAAGGGCTCTCGATCCCCTGTCCAGCCCGGGAAGGGCTCTCGATCCCCTGTCCAGCCCGGGAAGGGCTCTCGATCCCCTGTCCAGCCCGGGAAGGGCTCTCGATCCCCTGTCCAGCCCGGGAAGGGCTCTCGATCCCCTGTCCAGCCCGGGAAGGGCTCTCGATCCCCTGTCCAGCCCGGGAAGGGCTCCTGATCCCCTGTCCAGCCCGGGAAGGGCTCCTGATCCCCAGTCCAGCCCGGGAAGGGCTCCTGATCCCCAGACGAGCCTAGGAATGGCTCCCGATCCCCTGTCGAGCCTAGTGTAACCCACATTAATCTAGGTCACTAATATTTAATTGAAATTTTATCTAATTATTATTGCTATAATATTTAGAAAGGAAAGGTAAATATGTAGAAGGATCACACTACAAGTAAAAAGGAAAATAGCTCCAGAATGATTCTTAATTGGGGAGGTGAAAGGTTAGCTCCGCCCCTTTTGGGTAGTAGCGCACGAGCAGACAGAACAAGAGCGAACTTGAAAGACAGAAGACTCGGTAGCGCGAATTCAATAAATACAGTTTAATAATCCAGCATGACAAATTAAGACCCTGATTAGTGACATATTAACTCTTAAAAGCTCACGCTTTGAGAAAGACACAACAAGAAACAGCACTGAAAGAGACGAGAAGCTGATGAAATAGAGCCTAATCAGTATTTCTTCGGAGGAATACTTTATTTATATTTTTTGATACATTTCTCCTGGGTGAGTACAAATTTCGTTATAAGAAATGTATTTAATGAAACTAAATGTGAATACTGTTATCGGCTATTGTAAAGTTATCCAGAAATGTGAGTTAGTAATGTTGAAAATGCTTAATTTTTGTTTCAATACAATCTGTTAGTGTATATAATTGTTCAAGTTGTTGAAGGGTGTTTTATTTGTGAAGATGTGATAATTTCTCAAAGTGAAGTGTGTTTCATGTGGTGCTAGCTTTGCTAACACTGTGCATAGACTCTAGTGTTGTAATTGAGCACATGGCGATTAGCCTGTATGTGTTGCGTATATGCAAATAATTGAAGCAGACGCTTTAGTCATTTGAAATGGTTTATTCGAACAAGTTACTGATGATTGTTTTTTTTTGGCTTTGTTTCTGCAAGGCCGGGTTTTTTTTCTTTTATATATATTTTTTTCTTTGTTGAGAATTGTGATCCTGAATCTTGTCTTTGCTGAATATTCGTATTTCGGTTTGGACTGGCGAGCCATCCCATCATTTCGTGCCTGGAAATGGAGAAAGAGTGAAATTTGTCGATCTGGTAGGACCAAACTACATTTGTTTAGAGTTTTGCTGCCTGGATTTTCCCTGGATCAAACTATTTTTTTCCCTTTCTTCATGGACTGAATTTTCCCACTTTTGATGAACATTGCTATATATATATATATTAATTTTTTTTTAAACTTAACTGGACATTGAGACTTTGAATTCAAAACTGAAATGTGAAATTGACAATTTGATCTTGAATCTAAAAAAATCTCATTTTGAAACTGAGACACTGATTTTGAGTATTTGAAATTTATTTCCAGAAACGTATTTGTAATTTGGAAACTGCATCTGAACTTTGTTTTTTTTCTTTTCTTTAAATTGTTATCCTTTTGTTACTTTAGGGTTTTACTATTCAATTTATTTATGTTTGTAATTGTGTTTTGGTTATTTTTGATCTGATTGCAATTTAAAAAGGACAGTAATCCAAGTGAAAGGATAATCAGTCAAAACGATATACTATTTTTCCAGCAACTGACTATTCTTTGAACTGTGTTATTAATTGACTGACCTTTGAAATAAGTAATACTCTTTTTGCTTACCTTTTGCTCTAGTGAGTCGACAAGTCTTCTGATTTCTGGTCCAAGCAAACCCACGTAGTTACTGTTGTACCAAAGTTGTGGTCACATAGTAACTTAGTAATTGTGAACCAAGTGCTACTCCGTGCGTGTTACATAAAACTTGGCGAGCCAGCCAGGAGCAAAAATACAGCATAGTGTCTTAGTTATAAATCAATTTGATAACCACAATAAGTGGTAAAGAGATTAAATCAAAAAGTAACACTTCATAGAAAATCAGTCATGGAAATAGTGAAACATGAAAATGTTAATGGCAACCGCCTACAAATCATTACAAAGTATTGTCCAGAAAGCAGTCAACCCTCTCTGATCCAGATCAAGATTTAGAAACCTGCTTAATGAAATATGGATCCATCAAGTGCAACTTAGTTATTGATGATCCCAACTCTGAACACCACCGCAGTGCCATTGTGGAATTCTCTCATGACTGCCATGCAAAATTTTTGGAGTCTTCACTGCTTATGTCCATCAGAAGCACGTTAGATGTTAATGTTGTTTTCCATGTGCGCAGCTTGGGGAGTGTGTACACGCCTGCAACAAGTAGCAATGTCACTGAAGGTTACTTGGAGAACCTGCAGGCCATCGCCCGAGACAGCGATAAAACCCTGCAGGGAGTGCTTCAGAGTGAACTGCAAAAGATTTCTGCATTGATGTTTCCAGAAAATGAATCTTCAAGACCTGAGCCAGAAATGGAACAGCCTGTGTATGAGAGCGGTATGCATACGAGAGAACCTGAAAACCCTGCCAAGGAGAGCACACCAGCAAAGTCACTTTACCAACCTAGGAGCCCTGATGCCAGTGTTGCCGAGACCGTGTCCTTGAACATACCTACCAGTGCTTTGAATCCGCCAGGACTTCAACGAGTAGTGATGGAGCACGTGGTAAGAAGCAGTGATTCCATGTCTTCTTCACATGTTTCCTTTCGTCTCAAAGCCTTCTCAGGAAGAATTCCTCGCCCCAGCCATGAACCAGATTTTGACACCTGGCATGCGACTGTGGACTTTCTATTGAACGATCGGTCCCTCTCGGATTTGCACAAGACTGGGAAAATCCATGACAGTCTGCTACCTCCTGCCTCGGATGTTGTCAAGCACATCGGCCCATATGCTTTGCCCTTAGAGTGTTTGAAACTGTTGGAGTCTGTTTATGGCTCAGTGGAGGATGGAGATTAATTGTTTGCTAAGTTCATTGGTGCCCTGCAAAATCAAGGAGAAAAACCATCCACCTACCTTCACCGTCTTCATGTAATGCTGAGCACTGCGATTAGACGAGATGGTGTTGCTGAAGCTGAAAGGAACTGTTGTCTCCTCAAGCAATTTTGCAGAGGTTGCTGGGACAACAGCTTAATCATCGATCTACAACTAGAAGGAAAGCGAGCCACACCCCCTTCTTTCGCTGAACTTGTGGTGCTCATCTGCACTGCGGAAGATAAACAATCTCTTAAAGAAGAAAGGATGAGGAAGCACCTTGGACTAAACAGACATGCTCCTGTTCCACTCAAGTTACGGACAGCAATTAACCAACAGTTTGTGTACTGCAGTGATGAACCTGATGAGTCAAATGAAGTAGAGCCATGTCAGTTAAGTGTAAAGCAGAAATCAGCCAAGTCTAAAAGCAAAATTGAAAAGTCTGAAGTTGAAAGCCTGAAGAGGGAAATTGCAAAACTTCAAACACAGATTACCATGATGAAAACCGAGCCTGTTCGCAAAGAAAAGAGCAGCCCCAATGTGGATGACATTTCTGAGTTGAGACAGCAGATAGCTGAGCTTCAAGCTCATCGCGTTCCAAGATTTCAAGGGGGATGTCAAGAGAAGTCTCCAGCTTTGAGCACTTTCCCTGCAAAATACCGACCCAATTTGACAGAAACAGAAATGAACAAGAGTTTTAAACCCACTGGGCAGTTGCACAACAGACCCCGTCCTGGTTATTGCTTCCATTGCGGAGACGATGGACATCTTGCTGTTAACTGTGAGAATGATCCGAACCCTCGCAAGGTTGAAGAGGAGCGCCGTGAGTTAAGAGAGCGACAGGCCAAATGGGACCTCCAGAATGCCCCCAACTTGAGGTCTTTAAACTGAAATCCGTCTCTGTCACGGGGCGGACAGAGACTAGAAGAAGAGAAAAATGCCCTAAGAAGAATGAATATCTGTCTCACCAGCATGCTCATGAGTCTCCATGTTGTGGATTACCTACCGGATTAGTAGGAACAAGGTGCACCGCTAGAATCCAAATTGAAGGGAGATAAGTTAACTGCCTCCTAGGGAGAGAAGTTAACGGCCTCCTAGACACCGGATCGCAGGTGACAACCATTCCTAAGTCCTACTACGACAAATACTTGTGCAAGCACCCCATGAAAACCTTAAAGCATCTTCTAGAAGTTGAGGGAGCCAATGGACAAGCCGTACCCTATTTGGGTTATGTCGAGCTTAACTTGTGGTTTCCCAAGCATTTCCTTGGGTTGGAAGCAGAAGTCCCAACCTTAGCTCTGGTAGTTCCTGACTTGACGAACATGCAACAGATCCTAATCGGTACCAATTCACTGGATGTGTTATACACCAACTGCACACAAGGGAACAGAACTATTCTCAAGTCACATTGTTATGGCTATCAAGCTGTGATAAATATACTGGAGAAGAGGAAACAGCAAGCTTCCAGTGGATCTGTGGGATCTGTAAAACTGAAGGGGAACCAACAAGAGGTTGTACCGGCAGGATGCACCGTAGTTCTGGATGGACTTGTTAAAGTGAAAGGGCCTTTCTTTGAGAAGTGGGTGTCAGTGGAGCCACCTAGAACGTCCTCTTTACCTGGTGGTCTTTTAGTGGCAAGCTGTCTGCACAATCTACCTTCAAGGCAACGCTTTGTGCAGTTACCAGTTGTATTGAGAAATGACACTCAAACTGACTTAGTGATTCCCCAGAAGACTGTGATAGCTGAAGTCCATGCAGTTCAGCGAGTGGAGAAAGAGTTTTCCAAAGTGGATGCTGAAAGTGAGAAGATGGGGACAATTCCACCCAAGATTCCAACTGACTTTGGAAATTCTCCTCTGACACCAGAGTGGAAAAAGAGAATAACCTCACTGTTGAACTCCATGTCTGATATATTTGCATTACATGATCTGGATTATGGTCACACTTACCAAGTAAAACACAGGATAAAGCTCAGTAATGAAACGCCATTTAAGCACAGAGCTCGACCGATTCACCCACAAGATGTGGATGCTGTCAGGAAGCATCTTCAAGAACTCCTTGAAGCTGATGTTATTAGAGAGTCCGAATCTCCCTTCTCGTCTCCTATAGTTGTGGTGCGAAAGAAGAAAAATTCTGTGTGATTGTGCATTGATTTCAGGAAGTTAAACTCCCAGACAATCAAAGATGCATATGCCCTTCCTAACTTGGAAGAAGCCTTTTCAGTCTTAACCGGATCGAGATGGTTTTCAGTCCTTGACCTCAAGTCGGGCTACTATCAAATTGAAATGGAAGAGTCTGATAAGCTGAAGACAGCTTTCATATGCCCATTAGGCTTCTGGGAATTTAACAGGATGCCGCAAGGAATCTCAAATGCACCTAGCACGTTTCAACGATTGATGGAACGCTGTATGGGAGATCTCAATCGGAAGGAAGTGCTCGTGTTCATTGATGATTTAATAGTCTTCTCGAGAACTCTGGAAGAACATGAAGCTCGGCTACTTCAAGTGCTCCAGAGGTTAAGGGAATTCGGACTGAAACTCTCACCTGAGAAGTGTAAGTTCTGCCAAACATCTGTCAGATACTTGGGCCACATTGTATCCCAGCACGGAGTTGAAACTGACCCAGCAAAGGTCGAAGCCCTTAAAACCTGGCCAAGGCCGAAGAATCTTAAGGAGCTCAGATCTTTTCTCGGATTCTCTGGTTACTATCGGAGGTTTGTACAAGATTATTCGAAAATTGTGAAGCCCCTTAATGATCTCACTGCTGGGCACCCTCCACTGCAGAGAAGTCGCAAAAAAAAGACAGACGAGAAAAAGCAGTACTTCAATCCGAAGGAACAGTTTGGAGAACGATGGACTCAAGATTGTCAAGGGGCATTTGATACTGTCATTGCAAAACTCACCTCTGCTCCAGTATTGGGATTTGCCAACCCCAAACTCCCGTATGTGTTGCACACAGATGCCAGCACCACCGGCCTTGGTGTAGCATTATACCAAGAGCAAGATGGACAGATGAGAGTCATCGCCTTCATCGCCACAAGTTGGAATTTTTAGCCTTGAAATGGGCCGTGGGGACCAAGTTCAATGATTACTTGTATGGGGCTGAATTCACGGTGATAACTGACAGTAACCCATTGACCTACCTCTTGACTTCCGCAAAATTAGACGCCACCAGCTACAGATGGTTGTCAAGTTTATCAACGTTCATCTTCAAGATACAGTACCGAGCTGGGAGTAGAAACCAGGATGCGGATGGACTCTCTAGACGGCCGCAAGCAGAAATTCCAGATGACCTGGAGACACAGAAAGAGAGGGAAAGAATTAGACAGTTCACTCACTAGCACCTGACAGAAGAACCATTAATGGTTGTTTCAGAAGAAGCCGTGAAAGCTATCTGTGAGCGTCATCAAATTGGTCAGTCCTGTGACGATCCTGATCTTTTACACCCCTCAGTGACCTTAGTGGAGTTCCTAACTGTTGATGTGGATGCCTTGCCTCAAGCATTTCAACAGAATGATGCTTACCAGATCACAGAGATTCCCCAACTGTCTGAAGAAAACCTGCAGGAAAGACAGAGAACAGATCCAGAAGTTGGAATAGTCATCCAAAAACTGGAATCCAAAGAAAAGCCCTGTCTCAAGACCATTCCACCTGAATTAGTTCCATGGTTCAAAGAATGGAACCGTCTGGAGTTGAGAAGTGGCATACTGTTCAGAAGGAGACGAGAGCACGGGGACTTATCGTACCAACTAGCACTGTCGGCTGATCTTCGTGATATAGTCTTGAAAGAACTCCATGATGAAATGGGTCACATGGGGATCGAGCGAACTCTCGACCTTGTCCGATCAAGATTCTTCTGGCCTAAGATGTCCTCAGCAGTAGAAAAGAAGATCAAAACCTGCGAGCGTTGTGTTCGACGAAAGACTCTGCCAGAGAAAGCCGCTCCACTGGTGAACATCAGAACCAGCAGACCGCTGGAGCTAGTTTGTATGGATTTCCTGTCACTGGAGCCGGACCGAAGTAACACCAAGGACATACTGGTGATAACCGATCATTTCACCAAGTACGCCGTGGCGTTACCAACATGGAATCAGAAAGCTCAGACAGTAGCCAGATGTTTATGGGATAATTTTCTGGTGCACTATGGATTCCCTGAAAAACTTCATAGCGATCAAGGTACGGACTTTGAGTCTCGCATGATTAAAGAACTGTGCAAGTGGCTGGAATATTCAAGACTAGAACCACTGCGTAC
>NW_015506391.1:369887-394529 GCF_001515645.1 Sinocyclocheilus grahami
TACCATCCGAGAGGCAATCCGGTAGAACGCTTTAATCGGACACTTCTACAGATGCTAGGAACCTTGAACAACAAGGAAAAATCAAGATGGAAGGATTATGTCAAACCTCTAGTGCATGCATACAATTGCACGAAGAGTGATGTGACCGGATTCTCTCCATATGAACTAATGTTCGGGAGACAACTGCGACTACCGGTTGACCTTGCATTAGGTTTAACTGTGGATGGACAATCTGAATCCCACTCCAAGTACGTCCAAGGTCTCAAGAACCGACTGGAAGAAAGCTACAAGGTTGCAACAAAAAATGCTGTAAAGGTAGCGGAACGAAACAAGAAGAGGTATGACAAACATGTTGTTACCTCCACTCTTGAAGTTGGTGATCGTGTACTTGTGAAAAATGTTCGTCTGAAAGGCAAACACAAGCTTGCGGATAAGTGGGAACCTGAAGTTTACGTGGTGACAAAGAAAGCAGGTGACTTACCGGTTTACACGGTTAAACACGAAAGAAAAGATTGACCTCTGAGAACTCTGCACAGGGATCTGCTGCTGCCTTGTGGATTCCTGTCGACAAATGCATCTGATGTGCTTGTTGAAAGAAAAGTGATGCGGAAACCCAGAAATAGAGCCCAGTGTGCTGAGGAACCTGAAGAGTCTGAAAGCTTGAGTGAACATTCAGAGTCCGACAATGATCTAGTGGATTATTATGACCCTGGAAAGTTCTGCGAGATTGAAACCAGAATTCTGTCTAACTCGGAACCTATCTCTTCTAACAAAAGTAGAAGAGCAGTCCACTTACCTGTTGCTGAACCTGTGATGGAAAAGGATGAAGGATGCCCTATCTCGACATAACCTGTTGATAAAGGAAACTTACATGACTTACCAGAGGAATCCTTTAATGCACAGGAGGTAGATCATCCTACTTTAGAGCAATCGGTAGAGAGCAGCCTATCAGATCTGCCTGAAGTTGAAGTTCTTGATGAAAGCTCAGTTGATGAATCTGAAAAGGAAATTGTTCAGATGACAGATCAAGAGAAACCAGATACTGATAGTGAATCATCTGAAAATTCAAGTAGGAAAGATGAAGGAAGTAACCATTCCACCCAAAGAGAAAGTAGCATTTTCAGAGAGTCTTCAGAGAACGAGAGTGAAGCAACTGAAACGGAAAGTCTCAGACGTTCGAGAAGACAATGTGAACCTCCAAAAAGACTTAATTATCCACAACTGGGCAATCCTCTCACTTTAGTTATTCAGTCCCACGCTTTCAGAAAGACACGACAAGAAACAGCACTGAAAGAGACGAGAAGCTGATGAAATAGAGCCTAATCAGTATTTCTTCGGAGGAATACTTTATTTATATTTTCTGATACATTTCTCCTTGGCCGGGTTTTTTTTCTTTTATATATATTTTTTTCTTTGTTGAGAATTGTGATCCTGAATCCTGTCCTTGCTGAATATTCGTAAAATTTATTTCCAGAAACTTATTTGTAATTTGGAAACTGCATCTGAACTTTGTTTATTTTATTTTCTTTAAATTGAAATCCTTTTGTTACTTTAGGGTTTTACTATTCAATTTATTTGTTTTTGTAATTGTGTTTTGGTTATTTTTGATCTGATTGCAATTTAAAAAGGGCAGTAATCCAAGTGAAAGGATAATCAGTCTAAACAATATACTATTTTTCCAGCAACTGACTATTCTTTGAACTGTGTTATTAATTGACTGATCTTTGAAATAGGTAATACTCTTACACGTTTTGCTTACCTTTTGCTCTAGTGAGTCGACACAAGTCTTCTGATTTCTGGTCCAAGCAATCCCACGTAGTTACCGCTGTACCAACCGCCCTCCCACCCGCTCCGGCCTCCTCCAACATCACATCCAGCATTTGGCTCTCCATCTCCGCCTCGGGCTCCTCCTCCACCTGCTCCGCCGCCGTTGGTCGGCCCCCTGGAGTTGGTGGACATTCCTCCTCCATGGCTCCTCCCTCCGTCGGCTCCACCGTGGGCCACTATTATAGCTGTGGCCAGGGTCCCACCTGGCTCCTCCTGCTCCGGTTCCCTCCTGTTGTCTCCCTGGCTCCTGCCTCCATCGTCACCTCCCTGGACTCTGTTAGCCATCCTCCTCCGAGAAGTCCGTCCTCCGCCGAAACCTCCACCAGTCTGCTCTGCCTGCCAGCCCTTTGCCTTCCCCTGTCACCATCTCACAACCACTGCCTTGTCACCCTCCGCCCCTCCCTCTGTTTCTACGGTGCGAGGACGCACCTTCCGGGAGGGGGGAGTAATGTAACACCCCTGTGGACTCTCTGTTGTGGTTTCTTCCCCTTTTGTTGGTTTAGCCCATTTATCATTAGTTAATTACCCTCATTGTGTTCACCTGTCTGCCCCTCATTATCTGCCCTATAAGTTTTTGTCTCTTGTATTCCAGTGCTGTCGGTTATTGTGAATGTTACCCCGAGTGTGTGTCTGTCTCTGCCTTGTTGTCACTACATTAAAGATCCTTATTTTGTATCCTTGTCGTCCTCGTCATCCTGCCTGCCTCCACACACCTGGACCGTGACACATGGAGGATTATAAAGCACAGCGAAAGAATTACGTTCAATCCCAAGCATTCCATGTTCACATTCAGGTCAAGTTCTAAACATTGAAAGTGTTCCCTAATATAAATTAAAACACCCCATCCCCTTCCTTTGGCCCTATCTCTCCTATAACAACTATATTCTGGTATATTAATTAGGTCAGTAGGGACATCATGATTCAACCAAGTCTCAGATATGCACAAAAAAAATCCAAATTAGATTCAATAAGTAAATTCTGTATCTGGCCTTTTTTTGGTAATATGCTTATATTTATATGTCCTCCCAATATTCCGTTAGGTTTAGTTTCGGAGTTCCAGATGATTCTAGCATGATTGACAGTTTGAAAGATCCTTGACTTCCTCTGTTTCAACGTTGCGCGATTTATTGTTAGTCTTTTTGCCCTTGCGGGACTCTGTCTTTGTTGACATGCATCCGCTATCACAGATGGGCCGTCATGAGAATAACAGTCCATGGCTGGTATACTATATGGATAAATATGAGGCACAAAACTCACCCGAGTGTCCATGTCAGTGATCCCGGACTGATTAAACACTACTGCCGCTGTTGCCACTCCTGCTAGACAACATAGCTCTGCGCTCCCCTCTGAGCCCGGAATTTTTAACCGCTGCTCGAGTCCATCCGGCTCTCCCAGAGCACCTGTGGATTCCCAGCTACCCGGCTCTGCGTCTCCAACAGCAATGGCTGGACTGGCCCATCCACCCAGCCATGCCTCCCCTCGAGAATCACGCCAACGAGAACTCCCTCCGACCGGCCGACATTCAACGGCAGTGCACGCTGCTCCACTGGAACAAATACCATCCAGCATCGGAGTCAGGGTGAGTTGCGGATGTTATAGATGTTGTAACTGGCTGGAGTGTCACTGCAGGTGACACTTACTGCATCTGGAAGATTTCATAAGCTGTTGGGTTAGGCTCTGAATGGAAAAGTGGCCCTGGATTTAGGTGAACATCTCCCGATAGTAGCAGCAGTAGTAGTAGTAGTAGTAGTAGTATTTTTGCTGTATACAAGCTATTCTTCCACCGTCTGATTGTAATTTTGAATGCTGGCTTGAAGACCAGAGCTCGGCCATCATTAAGAACCCGTGTAAAGACTGCGGCATAACCAAATCCAAAAAAATATAGTTGTGTTTTCTCTGATAAAATGCCCAGTGGGTGAACGATAATGCGGTGAGCTTTTGCAACCAGAGTCCTTGGTGTATTGCACGTGAGTAAAACAGGCATCAATACTAGAACACCACAGATGACGAGGTACAGTCCGGTATTGCTTTGTTCATGTTTGCCTTTGCGTTTACAGCTTCGTTTCATGATACCATGCTGCAAATTGTTTAAAGGCCAGATAATTACCTTCCAAACCACCCAAGGCAGGTGCTGCCGCCATCTCTTCTCAGGTGTTCTGGATCCTGACTGAAGCTTGTGTAAATCCTAGTTACAAAAACAGAGAAACAAATAGAGACCTAATTAGCGTAGCTGCTGTTCCAACCAAGCAAAATGTATTTGTTTAACCCAAACTAAAGAATAATAATGTGCAGATACCCGCGATCCTGAAGGACGACGAGAGCACCGGAGCGGTCGTGCTTCACGCGGGGGTTAACGACACCAATCTGCGGCAGACTGAGACACTGAAGAGGGACTTCAGGAGCCTGATTGAGACGGTGCGCAGCACATTGCCCGCGATGACAATCATCGTGTCAGGACCGCTTCCCACGTATCGACGAGGACCCGAAAGGTTCAGTAGACATTTTGCTTTAAATGAATGGTTATTGTCATGGTGTAAAGAACAGAAACTACTCTTTGTTAATAATTTGAATATTTTCTGGGAGCGTCCTAGGCTTTTTCGCGCTGATGGCCTGCACCCCAGCAGAGTCGGAGAGGAACTCCTTTCGGACAACATCTCCAGGACACTACGCACCATATGACTAGTAAGTCAAATCTCAAATAACTGCCCTGATGATTTTTGTTCTACCCGCTAAAATGATAGAAGTACTTGCGCTGTACAATCTGTAAGGACTGTGTCTGTTCCCCGAATAGTGAGGTCAAAATATTAATTTAATGCAGGATCTAGAAAACATCTGATCGTGATTAAAACTGAAAAATGTAAAATAAATGAATAAAAACTATTTTTAAAGTTTGGGCTCCTAAACATTAAATCACTCGCACCCAAAGCAGCTATTGTAAATGAAATGAGCGCAGATAATAGCTTTGATGTACTCTGCTTGACTGAAACCTGGCTAAAACCAAATGATTATATTGGTCTAAATGAGTCTACTCCACCAAGCTACTGTTATAAGCATGAGCCCCGTCAGACTGGTCGTGGCGGCGGTGTTGCAACAATATATAGTGATATTCTCAATGTTACTCAGAAGACAGGATACTAACTAATTCGAAATAATTCTGCTTAATGTTACATTGTCAGATATGCAAAATAAATCTATTGTATCTCTTGCTCTGGCTACTGTGTATAGACCACCAGGGCCATATACAGATTTCCTAAAAGAATTAGCAGATTTCCTCTCAGACCTATTGGTTACTGTTGATAAAGCGCTAATTGTCAGAGATTTTAACATTCATGTTGATAATACAAATGATGCATTAGGACTTGCATTTACTGACCTAATAAACTCTGGTAGAGAAAATCACTACCTTTTCCATAGGAAGAGACACAATGCACAGTAAAAATGGACTCTTCTCTAATTAATTCATAGGAAAACCTTTCTTTGAATGAACACACATATCCTTCAGGTCATTGTGTGTGTTGTGTTTTATATTGTATACTGTTTATGCAGGCTTGTGATGGAACCACTCATTTCTGTCATCTTACCTATATGTAATCCTCCCATGTTTAGTATCTATGAATTCGTCTTCTGATGATCTAAATGAGAGTGCATATTACATGCTGATACCTATGCAACATATTAGTGTTCTAAGAATCTTTACTAGTTTGTGCATCAACACTCAAGCGAATTACATTTGCAAATTACCATGCCCTCACACAAAGGGACGTAAAACCCTCCAGTAATTGCAACCTCCCACTTGGAATTTCAGCCTTTTTCATTGGACAAGCCCATCTTGAGAGGCGTCTAGTATGCTGTTTGGTTAGATTCTGAGAAGATGAAAATGTGAGCTACAACACTCCTAAGGACACCCTAAGTTTGCGCCAGGCTTTGGCCTTGACTTTCCATTCACCGGGATTCTCTGACTCAAACTGGTTCTTTTTCATCAACCAACATCAGCAAAGATCAACTTGAGCCTTCAGATTGCATCAAGCCTCTTTTTCAGACAGACAAGACGTGCAAGTAGCCTTCCTGATAACGTTCGGGGTTCAGACACACTCTCTCTGTTTAAATCTAGATTAAAGACGCATCTCTTTGGCCAAGCATTCAAATAATGCATATCATAATCTTGTACTGCAGTTATATCTGATCAAATGCACATCCAATCATGAGGAAAGTCAAGTCACAGTTGATCGTCATGAGTCAAGTCAGGTCACAGCTGATCTTCATGAGGCAAGTCAAATCACAGTTGATCATCATGAGTCAAGTCTAGTCACAGCTGATCTTCATGAGGCAAGTCAAGTCACAGTTGATCGTCATGAGTCAAGTCACAGCTGATCTTCATGAGTCAAGTCAACTCACAGCTTCCATTCCTGAGTCAAGTCAAGTCTCAGCTGATCTGCCAGAGCCTCGTCACGTCTCAGCTGTTCATCCACAGTCCCATCCCATCTCAGCAATTCATCAAGAGTCACATATCTGTCCAATGTTAATTAATGAGCCTGGGTGTGATTTATTTTCCTGTCGAGTCTCTGTCACTGAACTGTCAGCTTCTGTCAATGCCCTTGATTTTGAGCTATCTGCCTGTCCTGTTCCAGCCAATTCAGTTGATTTTGAACTGTCCGTCTTTCCCGTTACCTTCAATCGGCCCGATTACAAACTATCTGTCTTTCCAATTTCAGTCTATGAGTCTAATTACGAACTGTCAGCCCTTCCTGTTCTCCCTAATGTATCTGACTTTGAACTGTCTGTCTGCCCAGTTATCTTTGAGGAGACCAACACAGAACTTTCAGCTCTATCAGTCACTGCCTATGAGTCTGTTAATGAACCTTCTGTGTTCCCTGCCTTGATTCTTGATGCCGTGAATGCACTGCCTATCCCTCGCATCTCTGCTTTTCCTAGGTCTCAGTCTCTGCCATGGTCTCCTGATCAATCTGGCTCTCCGTTGAGGTCTTCTGCTCTGCCCTGGTGGGCTTCTGTCCTGTCTGCTCTGACCTGGTGGTCTTCTGCTCTGCCAGAGGTCGCCTTCTGATTACATTGACTCTCACATTGTACGTCACCCTGGACTACATTTCCCATGCTCCATTGCACTGATTGGACTCACCTGCAGCCAATCACACACACACACACACACACACACACTATATAACAACCACTCAATCCTTTACTAATCGCCGAATATTGTTTAGCGTTTATCACTGTGATAGCTGATAGCTACTTTACGGAGCCTGCTCTAGTTTTCATAGTCTAGTCTTAGTCATAGTTTTCCTGGTTCCTGATTCTTGCCACGTATCCTGGCCCCCATCTTCACACAGATCTTAAACAGATCACTGGAGCTGTGCGAAGTCCCTTCATATTTCAAACGCTCCACCATCATCCCCGTCCCAAAGAAACCCAAAATTACTGGACTTAATGACTACAGACAGGGTGCGAACTACTAAAAAACTACTAAAAATCTAAACACAGAGACAAGGAGGGGAGGGAGGGAGGGGAGCAGGGGAGGGAGGCAGGGGAGCCAAGCCAGTGCCAGCGGTACAGCTCAGAAAGTAATTACAGGAACCAGGGAGGGGCGGGAGGGTTGAGCCAGGGAGGCTCAGGCAGCCCAGGAATCTCGGGGAGCCAGGGTGGGACCGGAGGAACAGACCAGGGAGGCTCCGGCTTAATCAGGACCCCAGTAGGCCCCCAGGGCGGAGCCGGAGGGATGGACCAGGGAGGTTCCGGCTTAACAAGACACCCAGCGGACTACCAGGGCGGAGCCGGAGGGAGCTTGGCAGGCAGGAAGGGTGGAGCCGACATCAGGGCAAGGAGCCTGGGCGGCGCTGGCAGGGCAAGGAGCCTGGGAGGGTCTGGGACGGCTGGCACCTCTGGGGGTGTTGCGGCTTCTCTGGCCGCCTCCGGGGGTGCTGCAGCAAGTTCCACTTCTACAGTCATGGGGCCTGATGAGGCGGACCTGCTCCTCCTCCTCCGTTGGCGGGTCATAGGAGGACTGGGGACTAGGAGGTTTGTGAGGAGAATGGGAGGAGGGCCAAGAGGAGGACGGCCACCCTCCTCTCCACAGTGGTAGACATACCCCACAAACTCCCAGAAGGACAGTATCCCCAGCATTTCCATCTCCCAGGCATGGATGGGCTCATTAAGGCTGGTGTTGAAGACGTCCTTGAGCTCTGCCTCACTGATGTTGAGTCCCTCCGCTACAAACAGGAACTGCTGCGCAAAATCCTTCACACTGGCTCCCCCTTGCCAAAGAGCAAGGAGCCTTCTGCATTGAGCAGCCCTCAGATGAGCGGAGGGGCAGGGAGATGGGAACAGGAAGATGCCCATAGTTCTGCTGAGAATGGGAGGAGGGCCAAGAGGAGGAAGGCCACCCTCCTCTCCACGGTGGTAGACATACCCCACAAACTCCCAGAAGGACAGTATCCCCAGCATTTCCATCTCCCAGGCATGGATGGGCTCATTAAGGCTGGTGTTGAAGACGTCCTTGAGCTCTGCCTCACTGATGTTGAGTCCCTCCGCTACAAACAGGAACTGCTGCGCAAAATCCTTCACACTGGCTCCCATTTGCCAAAGAGCAAGGAGCCTTTTGCATTGAGCAGCCCTCAGATGAGCGGAGGGGCAGGGAGATGGGAACAGGAAGATGCCCATAGTTCTGCTGAGTCCTCTAGTGGTCAGTTCGTACTGTCAGGGCTGGGGACGAAGGATGGAGCGAGGACTCAATTATGCAGAGGTTAGGGCTTTTTAATAACATAAAACAAAACCAACAACAAAAACTACCCTGTGGGGGAAAAACAGGCTGGCAAGGCAGGATCTTGGCAAGACACGACAGGACACATCCAGGGAGAGGGTGATGAACTGACCCGGACTGCAAACACAAGGAGAATAAATGGAGAGCAAATGAGGATGGTAACGATGGAACACATGTGGGACAAATGAACCAATAATCAGGTAACAAGATGGGAGAGGTCAAGACAATTGACATGAGCACATGGCACACCGAAATCAAAGACAAAAGCTATGTGCTCACACAAAACAAAACACGAACACGTAGCCAATGAGAAAACTCACAAGCCGCGTGTTCACACAAGACAAAACACGAGCACGCAGCCAATGAGAAAACTCACAAGCCGCGTGTTCACACAAGACAAAACACGAGCACGCAGCCAATGAGAAAACTCACAAGCCGCGTGTTCACACAAGACAAAACACGAGCACGCAGCCAATGAGAAAACTCACAAGCCGCGTGTTCACACAAGACAAAACACGAGCACGCAGCCAATGAGAAAACTCACAAGCCGCGTGTTCACACAAGACAAAACACGAGCACGCAGCCAATGAGAAAACTCACAAGCCGCGTGTTCACACAAGACAAGATAGCACGCAGCCAGCGAAAACCCAAGCTGCGTGCTACACAGCACAGGACAAAACATGACATGAAAGCACGCAGCCGAAAGCACGAGCTGCGTGCAGCAACACAAGACAACAAGAAAAAGCACACGTGGACAGAAGAGCGCACGGCCGAGCGAACTCGAGACCGCACGCTCCCACAACCAGACAGAACATGGAGCGCGAGTGTTCGGACCCCGAAACGAAACCGAAACTCAAGACCTGAGTGCCGGGATCCAAACACCACGCTCCAACATGAAACAGTACACGCAGACGAGAGCGCACGGCTCGAGCACTCTCGAAGCCGCACGCTCACATGAAAACAATGACATGACGGGAGTGTCAGGGCTCTGTCACAAAACCATGAATTACACTAGACCGAAGTGACAGAACCCTGACAATAAATAACATGAAAATACTGTGATTTATTAAGGCTAAATCTTACTAACCACTCTTGCTAAACTGGGTAAACACACTTACAATCTCATTTTCTGAGGTGGTCTGAGTAAATGATTTGTTATAAACCAATTCAGACAGTGATGTCTCATGAGTTCAGTGTTGGACAGATCACTTGTTTTAATCATTAATTAAAATGAATCGGTTCAAAGGAGTCGTTAGGTCGCGAATCAAACATTAGCGCACATGGATGCAATGTGTGCTAATCCCGGCTGTTAGGACATTGCAAAAATTTGTGTCAACACAGAAAACGCTTCATCACTGCACAGGATTTTTATTTGTTAACTGAAAGTGTGGTCTATGTCAGCTGCACGTGCGGAACGTTTGTCAGAGAGGATAAGGTGACATGTTTTTTTGAGCGCAACTCACACCCAGCGGTAATTCAGGGGGAAAAAATTCCCAGAATGCGCCACATGAAACAAGGATTCGGTCTTCCGACCTTTTACCATTTTAATAATATGCCTGAGGGAGAGAGGGTTTGAAGAGAGAGAGAGAGAGTGCTCGGGAGGGGCTTTCTGCTCTTTCTCTCCTTCAGGTAACATGCGCAGCAGTCATTTACATCACACATAAATCACATTAACTGATCAAAAAAGGCTTTGGCGGAACAAAAATTTGTTTTGGCTATGCCTGAGGGAGAGAGGGTTTGAAGAGAGAGAGAGAGAGTGCTCGGGAGGGGCTTTCTGCTCTTTCTCTCCTTCAGGTAACATGCGCAGCAGTCATTTACATTACACATAAATCACATTAACTGATCAAAAAAGGCTTTGGCGGAACAAAAATTTGTTTTGGTGGCCGCCAAAAAATTTCAATGCAGGAAAAACCCTGCATATGGGCCGAGGCAGTGTGGGAATTTTTTAATGGGAACGAATAGCCCTGCATGGGCTGCCCTTGTCCAACAGCTTATGAGTACAACAGCTTTTTTCTCTCTCTCTTTCCTATTACACAGCTATTACAATAGTTCAGTTTTGGTTTTTAATGGCAAAGTGGTCATATTTCTTTTTGTTTCTTTATTAAGTTAATTTAGAAATATGTTTGGAACATTTTATGTTTGTTAAATTCAAGTTTTTGTTTTTTAAAGTAACGACCAAACGGCAGCGGTAGACAGTGAGTTGGGCATTGTGTTTGACCAATTTAGCATTCTCGGTCTGCCTGCTCCTGCTTCCCTGTACAGAGAAACAGAGCAGTTTCTATTTTTTAACTTGTAAGATCACACTGAGTACTCAAGAATTTAAATGAAGTCTTAATAAAACTACAGAAAAAACATTTTAATGATGATCTTTGCAGCTCTGTGGAGTCAAAATGTTTGCTTGTTTTTTTCTAAAGCTATTTATGTATTAAAGAAACACTTCAAAATCAAATGATTTACCTTGGAAGTTCACAGTCAAATATCCAGCACAGAAATTATTAACATAATGAACATTTTCTGAAAAAATGTTTGTACACAAACTAACATATGTCTTCTATAATCTGATTGATAGTTTATACTTATCAAATAAAAGGCCTTTTAGTATCATTTTAAAAATGTCCACTTTTTGCTGTGCAATCTTTCCTGATTTTTATAAAGTAAACAAAATAATAATTTTATAAAAGTAATAAGAGGAATATTTGAAGATGAACTCTTATTGGACTGAAGCAACTTAGGTCTACTTAATTATCCATACATCATTTTTTATCAAAATCATGTTAAAATGTGATTATCAGTTATGATACATCAGGCTTTTGAGGAACATTTGTTTGTGTATCTCTGAATAAACAATACAATGTATTGTATTAAATTATACATGTTGCCCCCACAATAAAAGCTACAGAGCTTTTATCATAAAGCTAATCTTTTAAATATAATCTTACTAAAACATATTATTGGAGTGATAAAGAGTGACAACTATTACTTATTTGCATTTTATGAAAGTAATTTTTTAAAGAATCTCACTGACAAGCGAATGATGTGGCGATTAATCTAATTAATCGCAAATTAATCGCGCATCAAATTTGGCTGAGAAATGACTCCCAAAAGATAATTTAAAGTCATTGTTGTGTAAAGCATCAAACAGACATTACAAAAAGTAGCTTCAGCAAGAAATATTTTGTTTGATAAAATTTATTTCATATAGTCCAGGTGATATGTGAAAATAATGTTAACTTTTTCATAAAAGCATGAAACTAGGTACACTTGTATAGTTTGCGGCCCTAAACATTTTCAGAAATGAAGCCATCAGAAAAACAACGTGGGGTTGCCATGGCGACCATTTTATTTTCCGCCATAACCAAATTATGTATTTTGTGTCATAGCTCCTGAACCAAACATGATAACACAGAAAAGGTGATGTCTATCCCTATGTTTTGATGGTCAATGATTACAATGATACCATATACAAAAACATAAACTGTTCAGCTGAAGAGTTAAAGGTGAAATCAGCGATGTGAGAAGAAAATCACAGTATCTGAGCATCACAGTATCACAGCATTTACAAAAGTCCATATTATGGACATTACATTACATACATTTTTTCTTTCTTTGATAATGAAATAATATTTTATTTAATAATACATTAAAAGATTGTTTTCAATAATACTATTGTATATTTCAGAGATATAAAAAAATAATCTCAGGTAAGTGTATTATTCCTTACCTCCTCAGGCAGAGTCAGGTAGGCGTTAGTGTGTTTCCAATACATTCTTGTTCTCTCTCAACAACGCTCTAACATCACATGCAGATGGCAATGCAATCAGGTGAACAGTTAATGGTTAATTCAGTGACTGTATGAGAAGGATTACAATGAAATCTCAGAAGATGCAGAATGAAAATTGAAACATATTTCATGTAAACTTAATTTACAATCACTCTCTGGGGCCAGAGTTGTCTATCATGTTGTCCACAAGGGGGAAGCCAGATTCCTGCATGCGGGCGGGAACATGCAGGTGAATCGCTAATATTGATGTAACGGGTGAAATAATATTTATGTGTAGGGTGTGATGCGGGTGCGGGCCGGACGTTGACAAGCACGGGAGGGTTGCGGGTCCAATAACCAAGTTTTAATAACTGAGTTTTTTCTACCTTATGTAGGAGATTTAATGCAGGTGTGGTTCGGGTCCCAGTTTTTATGTCAGATGGGTCGGGTATGGGATTAAATTAGTGTTGCTGTCAGATAAAGTGTCGGGAGTTCTGTTAATTACTGTGATTGTGGGAAGATCATTTCACCAGCCAGGAAAGTGAACGAAAATACCGCTCTGTGATGTTACCACGAGGCATCACTTACCTACAGATCTCAAGCTTCTGGAGGGGATGTAGATTCGTAAAAGTGAGGAGGAAGTAGAAGGGTGCTGAGCCTGTGGCTGTTCTGTACGAAAAACATCAATGTCTTGAACTTGATGCGAGCCGCAACCGGTAGCCAGTGCAGGGAGATAAAGAGAGTTGTGAAGTGGTCCCTTTTGGGCTCATGGAAGAGTAGTAATGCCGCTGCATTCTGAAACATTTGTCGAGGTTTGATTGCGCATGATGGAAGTCCAGTGATGTTTGCCAGGCAGCCTGAGATCCATGCAGCTACTATTGGATTGTCTGCTTGAAATGAATGATAGAGCTGTGTGTCATCAGCATAGTAATGCTAGGAGAAACCATGTGCTTGTATAATGGGTCCCAGTGATGTAGTGTATATGGTGAAGAGGAGGGGTCCAAGAACTGATCCCCAAGGAAGCCCTGTGGCCAGTCGATGGTCTTTGGATACCTCTCCTCCCCAGGAAACCCTGAAAGACCTACCTGGGAGATAAGATTCAAACCAGTGGAGGGCAGATCCGGTGATGGCAGACAGGATAATCTGATGATTCACAGTGTCAAAAGTGGCAGATAGATCCATTGGAATCAGCTTTCGCTATTTGCAGGGCTACAGTGACCAACAGCAAAGCAGTCTCAGTTGGATGGCCGCTGCTGAAACCTGATTGGTTAAAGTTCAGTTGGTCATTCTGTGAAAGAAATAATGTAACTGAGTGATGTGAACCAAATGGTCCATTCCATTAGAATAACAAAGGAACAGCATTCCTCAGGAACGTCTTGTAGATTGCAGGATCTCCAGCGGGAAGGTCCTAACTGTATTGTTTCTAGCCCTTTTGTCTTCAGGTATACAATTATGTGCCACAGACAGAACTTAGAAGCTAGGATTCATACAAGGGTAAAATTGTTTGAAGGAAGACATGGTAACATCGCTATTGAAGAACTGCTACACTACTATCTTCAATAAATTCTTCTCCCAACAAAAAGTTTGGTCAAGCCAACTTAATTTTTTGTATTCGAGAAATCGAGTACATTGATGAGCCACCCAAAAGACTGCTCAGCAAAAATACATTAAAGATGATCATACATGGGGCAAATTTTTAGGTTAGAAGGGGTATTATGCACTGGCCTGTCTAGAGTGATACTGTCTTGACAAGAAGCATGACGTGAGAAGGCTGTGGCTTGGCAGGCATGACGTGAACAGGCTTTGGGGAAGTGGCATGTTCCTCCATGACACCCATAGTAAAAGCAGATCCACTCAACCGCAGAGCAAAGTCTATATACTCGGCAAGGGACCAGTGAACCTTTCCCCCAGGAAGCTGGAAGCAAATGGGCTCATTTAACCCATGACGGAAAATGTCTTTGAGTGCCACGTCATTAAAATCCACCTGGTGAGACAGTTCACAAAAATCCTCCACATAGTCCTCAATAGGCCGGTCACCTTGACGAAGGCAGAGGAGGCGTGAACTTAATTTTTTGTATTCGAGAAATCGAGTACATTGATGAGCCACCCAAAAGACTGCTCAGCAAAAATACATTAAAGATGATCATACATGGGGCAAATTTTTAGGTTAGAAGGGGTATTATGCACTGGCCTGTCTAGAGTGATACTGTCTTGACAAGAAGTTAAAGTGGATCATAAAGTGTCAGTTGCTGTATTTACATGTAGACTGTAAAGAGTAAATCCACTGAAGGCGAGCGTAGTGAGAACCCAAGTGTAGTTTATTTACAGAGTGATCCAAACAATAATCCAAGACACAGACTTGACATAGCATAGCACATAGCATAGCATAGCATAGCATAGCATAGCATAGCATAGCATAGCATAGCATAGCATAGCATAGCATAGCATGAGCATGAGCATGAACATGAGCATGAGCAGACTTGACACAAACAGACTAGACTCACCAACAGCGGGTTAAATACATTCAATACATGACAAAGGCACAATGGGAACATGAAGCTACTTATAGGAAACAAGGAGGGTCACATGACATGAACAAACCAATGGGGAACAAGACACATGACTAAGACTACCAATCAGAACATGACACATACACAAGGCAGAGAGACATGAGGCAAGGGAAGCATGACACTAACATGGACCATGAAACAATTACAAAATAAAAGACATGGAAAACATGAACATGAAACAAAACACCACATTACACAGAGATGAGAAAAGGGTGGGTGAGGGAAGAGAGGATGAAGCTACAGAGGAAAGATGGAAGGGTGAAAGGGAGCGTAGGTTGGAGGGCCAGGCCCATGAAGAGGAACAGGCAGAGAGGGGAGCCATGACAGAACGGGGAGCCATAGCGGAGCAGGCAGACCGGGGGGCCATGGTGGAGCAGGCAGACCGGGGTGAGGAATTGGTGGCACACAGGTAGTAATATGTAGGTTAAATGTAATGAAGAAATGCGCAGAGATGTCTATAGGTTTTACCAAATGTTGTCTGTGATACAATTGCATGTGTAAATTAAGCTGGTTGCCTGATTTGTTAGTGCTTGTGGTGATAAGCCATTTGAGATCGAATGAAGCTAGGAGTGGAAGCGGAAGTCTGCAGTGGATTTTGAAGTCACCAAAGACTACAAGTGGACTGCCATCCACAGAGAATGAGGACAGCAGCCCATACAGCTCCTCTATAAAGGTGTCCAGTTGACCAGGAAGGTAATGATAAATCATTACAATTTGTAGTTTAACAGGAGCTGTTACCACAATAGCACGAAACTCAAAATATTTTTTATTGCATGGGGAAGAGTGGGTTGAGTATTTCCAATAATTAGAAATGAGAAGACCAGTACCCTTCCAACCTGATGGGGGGCGTGAGAGAAAGCAAAGTTGTTCGAGAGAACAGCAGGGGTTGTGGAGTCTTCTGGACAAATCCAGGTGTCAGTCAAGTCAAAGATACTAAGAGTAAACTGAGAAGTAATGGCCAGAATGAAGTTTGTTGACAGCTGACTGACAATTCCAGAGACCCACAGAAAATGACAGAGATGCAGCAGAAGAGGTGCAGATAGGACGCAGCTTAGCAAGATTGCGTTGCGGTCTGCGTGAGATATTAGAGCGTTGTTGAAAGAGAACAAGAATGTATTGGAAACATACTACCGCCTACCTGACTCTGCCTGAGAGGTAAGGAAAAATACACTTACTGAAATAAATGATTGTATTCTTGAAAACAATCTTTTATTGTACTATTGAATACAATATTAGTTAAAGGGTTCCTATTATGCTCTTTTACAAAGTCTTGATTTTGTTTTGGGGGTGTACTAGAACAAGCTCTCATACTAGGTTGTTTGAAAAACACATTATTTTTCACATATTTTGCATTATTACAACTGGAGCCAGAGCGATATGGGTTTTTCGGGGCCGATACCAATACCGATATTAGGGAGTAAAAAAGATATATATAATATACAGTATATACATAAACAGAATATATATACATAAACTAATTTTTTGCAATGATCACTCAAATGTGGTGATCAAACATTTATAATGACGTGACAAAGATACGTAATGGAGGCAGGGCATTTAACAATTTAACAATAAATTTTATTATACAAAATGAGTCTGACATCAGTGCACTGAACAGTAAAGTTAAAGTTTATTCAACTTTAATTAAATTCAGTTCCATACAACTTTATTCCTTTGAAGTTTATTTCACTTCGGAACATTCATTCATGGATTTGTGCTACTGTCTTCACACACAGACGAAACTTACTAGAGAAGTGTGAAGTGTTGACATAATATACCTCTGTAAATAAATACAATATAAATTCACGTCTCGCGCACTTTAATGCCCTTTGATTGTAACATGTACGTTCCCTTGGAACTGGAATCATGGTGGGATTTCATGTGAAGTCCACTTCGCAGGGCACTTGCGGTCGAATAAGACCACACTTGAATGCTGCTGCCTGAACAAGAGACCTCCTTACTGAAGTGAAAGTGTTGACTGGTGTCACTATCTCGCGAGCGCGCCGGCAGATCTCCACCAAATTCGGGGGATCCCTTCAGCTCGAGGAGCCCTCTCAAACGCCACCCTCCGCGCGTTGGTAGCCCCCCGGGATTGCTTGATCGGTCAGTGCTGGACCATGAATTTAACCACCCGTTACTCCCGAACCCCGGGAGCTATCAACGCGGGGGTGGTCTCATTCGAAAGCGGACCTCTAGACATACACTCGATTCGCGTTCGAGAGGGTTCCTTGAGCTGAAGGGATCCCCCGAATTTGTTGCGGATTATCCAGGTCACCAGTAGCAAACAATGGAGCGCGCTCTGCTGGACAAACTAAGTAATTACACCATTTCAAGCATTTTATCTGCGTTATATGTTCTGTAAAAAAAAATTCATATCGGCGGCATATTTGCCGATGCCGATATATCGGCGACAGGCTCATATCGGCCGATAATATCGGCAAAACGATATATCGGTCGGGCTCTAATTACAACACCTCTCTCCCCAGTCTGGCATGAACGGCTCGAATAGTTCCTGTATCAAATGAAGGTCCGCCTTCTGAAATACGAAATGTGCTGTGATTGGTTAGCTGGGCCCGTGTGTGTTGTGATTGGCACCACTTGGCGCCTGGTCAGGAAATGTCATGCCCCTTACCATAGCCGCCTGCGCGCTTCAGTGTAAATATTGCGTCAAAATCAAATCATTTTGAGAGCGATTTAAACCCGGATGATTGTAACCACTCTAAGTTTGTCTGCTCAAACAGCAACATTACAGACTAACTAAAATTGAAAAAGTAAAAAAGCATAATAGGACCCCTTTAAGATGGTGTGTGGTGGGTGTTCTGGCACAATATGGCTGCACATTGGTGGTGGTTGAGGAAATTTATGTAAAGCGCTTTGAGTACCCAGCACTAAAAGCACTATATAAATGTAACAAATTAATTAATTAAATCAATATATTATTGTACTATTGAATAAAATATTAGTTAATTATCAAAATAGAAAGAAAATAATAGCTATAATATGGAATTTTTAACTTTTGTAAATGATGTGATACTATGATGCTCAGATACTGTTATTTCCTTCTCACATTGCTGATTTCACCATTAACTCTTCACCTGAACAGTTTATGTTTTTCGTCGCCATGGCAACCATGAGGTGTTTTTGCTATGGCTCCATTTCTGAAAATGTTCAGGGCCCTAATTTGTACAATTGTACCAAGTTTCATGCTTTTATGAAAAAGTGAACACATCACCTCGACTAATATACTCTTTTGGACCGTGAGGGTGAGTAAATGATAACACAATTGTCATTTTTGGGTGGGTGAAATATAAATGTAATAATTTATTTCATTAATTAAATGATACTCTAAATATACTAAAACTGACAGTAGGTGGTGGTAAATGTCTTAAAGGTCACATATTTTACACCTTTCTGGAGTTTTATTTTAAGTCTCGATGTCCTTAAGAATATATATTTGCGGTATAAGTATATAAATAATCTCAATATATTTTTTACAGCTCCTCTCTACAGCTCTGCAAAGAACAGGTCGATTTTGGGCTTTCTAATTAATATTCATGAGCCTCTCTTGTGATTGGCCTGTTGTTTTCTAAGTGAAGCACAGCCAGGCCAACCACAGGTAACTAGGATCATGTATGCTGTAGCAGTTACGGAAGGAGACTCACACAGAGGATTAGAAAAATACAATATCGTTTATTTTCAGCAAGAGATGCAGATGGTTCGGGCAGGTGAGTATTTGAGCTTAATATCAGTCTTTAAGGAAAATGAGGAGAGTAACACCGTATATGAAAATCGTGCAGTGTGAACTCGACATTAGTGTAAATAGCATCTATCGCTAAGAAAATTTGCTATTTTCACTTAGTGTATATAGCCTCTATCGCAGGCTACTGTCACAGATCGGCCAGGGTCAGCCACCTCCCAATCACAGCGAACACCATCACCTGAGTACTGATCACACGCACCTGTCACAAATCTGCAATCAAAATGTAATAATTTATTTCATTAATTTTATTACTATGGAAATATTAAATTATTTCTTTAATGAAATGATACTCTAAATATACTAAAACTGACAGTAGGTGGTGGTAAATGTCTTAAAGGTCACATATTTTACACCTTTCTGGAGTTTTATTTTAAGTCTCGATGTCCTTAAGAATATATATTTGCGGTATAAGTATATAAATAATCTCAATATATTTTTTACAGCTCCTCTCTACAGCTCTGCAAAGAACAGGTCGATTTTGGGCTTTCTAATTAATATTCATGAGCCTCTCTTGTGATTGGCCTGTTGTTTTCTAAGTGAAGCACAGCCAGGCCAACCACAGGTAACTAGGATCATGTATGCTGTAGCAGTTACGGAAGGAGACTCACACAGAGGATTAGAAAAATACAATATCGTTTATTTTCAGCAAGAGATGCAGATGGTTCGGGCAGGTGAGTATTTGAGCTTAATATCAGTCTTTAAGGAAAATGAGGAGAGTAACACCGTATATGGTCCTCACAGGAGATCGAGGGAGGGAGACAGAGGACTGCACACACCTCAGTTGAAGATTACACAGAGTTTCCACAGAGCTGATGACTGGAACAGACTAGGGAATAGAACACAGGAGAACACACTGGAGGAAACACAGGAGGTAAGTATAACAGACAGGTAAGTCTTTCAATGTATCTCACAGATAGCATAATGAGAGACTCCACTTCGTTGAAACGAGACCAGACACTGGAGTGAAGTAAGGTGTGTGCTTTTGAAGGGGAGCTGATGATGATTGCTAATAGCTATAATATGGAATTTTTAACTTTTGTAAATGATGTGATACTATGATGCTCAGATACTCTTATTTCCTTCTCACATTGCTGATTTCACCATTAACTCTTCACCTGAACAGTTTATGTTTTTCGTCGCCATGGCAACCATGAGGTGTTTTTGCTATGGTTCCATTTCTGAAAATGTTCAGGGCCCTAATTTGTACAATTGTACCAAGTTTCATGCTTTTATGAAAAAGTGAACACATCACCTCGACTAATATACTCTTTTGGACCGTGAGGGTGAGTAAATGATAACACAATTGTCATTTTTGGGTGGGTGAAATATAAATGTAATAATTTATTTCATTAATTTTATTACTATGGAAATATTAAATTATTTCTTTAATGAAATGATACTCTAAATATACTAAAACTGACAGTAGGTGGTGGTAAATGTCTTAAAGGTCACATATTTTACACCTTTCTGGAGTTTTATTTTAAGTCTCGATGTCCTTAAGAATATATATTTGCGGTATAAGTATATAAATAATCTCAATATATTTTTTACAGCTCCTCTCTACAGCTCTGCAAAGAACAGGTCGATTTTGGGCTTTCTAATTAATATTCATGAGCCTCTCTTGTGATTGGCCTGTTGTTTTCTAAGTGAAGCACAGCCAGGCCAACCACAGGTAACTAGGATCATGTATGCTGTAGCAGTTACGGAAGGAGACTCACACAGAGGATTAGAAAAATACAATATCGTTTATTTTCAGCAAGAGATGCAGATGGTTCGGGCAGGTGAGTATTTGAGCTTAATATCAGTCTTTAAGGAAAATGAGGAGAGTAACACCGTATATGGTCCTCACAGGAGATCGAGGGAGGGAGACAGAGGACTGCACACACCTCAGTTGAAGATTACACAGAGTTTCCACAGAGCTGATGACTGGAACAGACTAGGGAATAGAACACAGGAGAACACACTGGAGGAAACACAGGAGGTAAGTATAACAGACAGGTAAGTCTTTCAATGTATCTCACAGATAGCATAATGAGAGACTCCACTTCGTTGAAACGAGACCAGACACTGGAGTGAAGTAAGGTGTGTGCTTTTGAAGGGGAGCTGATGATGATTGCAGATTTGTGACAGGTGCGTGTGATCAGTACTCAGGTGATGGTGTTCGCTGTGATTGGGAGGTGGCTGACCCTGGCCGATCTGTGACAGTAGCCTGCGATAGAGGCTATATACACTAAGTGAAAATAGCAAATTTTCTTAGCGATAGATGCTATTTACACTAATGTCGAGTTCACACTGCACGATTTTCAAAGACGTTGCATCACTGTTGGTTTCACACTGAACGACTATCTGGGGTAGCATTCAGTTGTTGCTGTGTTCACACTGCACGATGGAACGACGACAGGAGGTTACACACTACATGACTTTACAACAGGAAGAATCGCCGACAGCTCTGTCTGGTGCAGGGTTGCCAGGTTTTTGTTACAATCCCGCCCAATTACTACTCAAAACTAGCCTGAAAATAGTCCAATTGCTTTCGAGGGGGGTCCCCCAGTAAAAATCGCTTTGGGGGGTAAAATACAAATTTTTTTGGCGGGGTTCTCCTGGTACAATTCACACTCCAGGGCCTAAATATCACGTTATGGGGTCGCTTCAACCTGCTGACATAAAAAACAACCGGCGGCAATCGCGGATTTGGCAACACTGGTCCGCAAACTACGTTTCATATAACTCCACCCCAAACTTTCCGCTGCCCTGTATCTTGGTCTCTCATTGGCTGTAGGTCATCACCGATGTGTTTTTCAGTCATAACTCATTTCACACAGCGTGATTCCCTCAGATCGCGTCTTTGATAATTCACACTGCGTGATTGTCACTTGTGTGAACGAGCACCGATTTGCCTCCGATTTCAGGCATTTGTCGGCGATTTCGCAAAATCTGTCGGCGAGTGAAAAATCGGGCTAAAATCGTGCAGTGTGAACTCGGCATAAGTGAAAATAGCAGTATTTTTTAGTGATATCATATGCTATTTACACTAAGTGCAAATAGCTATTCTATTTATACTATGTTAAAATAGCAGGATAGTCTACTAATTACTTATTGCAAATAGTGGTAATTATCTGCACCTCAGTATTGTAATACATTATAAAACAGTATGCAATAATAACTTTTGAGCTTAATATCAGTCTTTAAGGAAAATGAGGAGAGTAACACCGTATATGGTCCTCACAGGAGATCGAGGGAGGGAGACAGAGGACTGCACACACCTCAGTTGAAGATTACACAGAGTTTCCACAGAGCTGATGACTGGAACAGACTAGGGAATAGAACACAGGAGAACACACTGGAGGAAACACAGGAGGTAAGTATAACAGGCAGGTAAGTCTTTCAATGTCTCTCACAGATAGCATAGAGAGAGTCCACTTCGTTGAAACGAGACCAGACACTGGAGTGAAGTAAGGTGTGTGCTTTTGAAGGGGAGCTGATGATGATTGCAGATTTGTGACAGGTGCGTGTGATCAGTACTCAGGTGATGGTGTTCGCTGTGATTGGGAGGTGGCTGACCCTGGCCGATCTGTGACAGTAGCCTGCGATAGAGGCTATATACACTAAGTGAAAATAGCAAATTTTCTTAGCGATAGATGCTATTTACACTAATGTCGAGTTCACACTGCACGATTTTCAAAGACGTTGCATCACTGTTGGTTTCACACTGAACGACTATCTGGGGTAGCATTCAAGGAGACTCACACAGAGGATTAGAAAAATACAATATCGTTTATTTTCAGCAAGAGATGCAGATGGTTCGGGCAGGTGAGTATTTGAGCTTAATATCAGTCTTTAAGGAAAATGAGGAGAGTAACACCGTATATGAAAATCGTGCAGTGTGAACTCGACATTAGTGTAAATAGCATCTATCGCTAAGAAAATTTGCTATTTTCACTTAGTGTATATAGCCTCTATCGCAGGCTACTGTCACAGATCGCACCGATTTGCCTCCGATTTCAGGCATTTGTCGGCGATTTCGCAAAATCTGTCGGCGAGTGAAAAATCGGGCTAAAATCGTGCAGTGTGAACTCGGCATAAGTGAAAATAGCAGTATTTTTTAGTGATATCATATGCTATTTACACTAAGTGCAAATAGCTATTCTATTTATACTATGTTAAAATAGCAGGATAGTCTACTAATTACTTATTGCAAATAGTGGTAATTATCTGCACCTCAGTATTGTAATACATTATAAAACAGTATGCAATAATAACTTATTGAGTGTAAACTTTAATTATAATTCAAATTATTAAATGGATGCCACCTAATTGGGACAAAAGCCCTCCCTACCAGTGTTAATTTCGTCAACGAAAACGGTGACGAAAAATATTCGATAACGAACATTTTTTCTGTGACTAAGATGAGACGTTGACGAGCTAAAACTAATATCTGATGATAACAACTATGACGAAATGTATGCCGCGTCTTCGTTTAAAGGGGTGGTTGACTGTTTTTTTTATCGGCTTGATTGTGTTTATGGGGTGCAGTCTAACATGTGTTAATGCTTCGTTTGTTAAAAAACATTATTTTTCACATAATGGCGGTGCGTTCACGCTGCGGCTTCTCTCTCTCCCGACAGAAAGGTGTTTTCGTGTTTTTTGTCTTGTGAGTCGCAGTGTTTTTGTACGTATTCGTCACGTCTATCTGTCTCTAAGCGCGCATACAGTCGTGAGTTTCTGCTCGATGTCGGCAGAATCACATTTTTAGAGTTAAACTCTGCGCACGCCGAAGCGCTGCGGGATCTCGGTCTGCTCCGGAGGCCCACACCATCACCGACCCCCACTACTGCATCTCGCCCACAGCGGAGGCGCCACAAGCGGCGTGAGAGGAAGCAGAATAGGGGCAAGCGTGGAGGTATCCGGGCTAGGCTAGTGGCTAACCCACACAAGCCAGCTATCCCCACCATCGTACTGGCTAACGTACGCTCTTTGGACAATAAACTGGACTACATCCGACTACTACGCTCAACTCAGAGGACTGTAAGAGACTGTTGTGTTTTTGTGTTCACGGAAACATGGCTCAACAACAGCGTTCCGGACTGCGCTATTCATCTCGATCAGCTGACATGCTATCGAGCGGACAGAGCTCGCGTCGAGGGAGGTAAGACCCGCGGCGGAGGGCTTTGTGTTTACATCAATGATGCGTGGTGCCGCGATGCTGTTGTGGTCTGCAAACACTGCTCACCCCTGGTGGAGTTTATGATTATTAAGTGCCGGCCGTTCTATCTACCGAGGGAATATACAGCCATACTGCTCGTTGCTGTATACATCCCTCCCAGCTCCAACAACAGCAACAGGAGCGAGGCACTAAATGAACTGTACCAGCACATCAGTGAGCAGCAGACAGCCCACCCTGATGCTTTTCTCATCTTGGCTGGGGATTTCAACCATGCAGACTTAAAGAGTGTGTTCCAAAAAATACACCAACACATAGACTTTCCAACACAGGGAAACAACATTTTGGACTTTGTTTACACCACACAGAGAGGAGTTTACAAGGCCCTCCCCCTCCCCCACCTCGGTGCCTCAGACCTGGAGATGAGGTGGGCTTGAAGACCGCTAGGGCCAACCTTTCCTGCGGCATCAGAGAGGCAAAAAGACAGTACTCCAGGAGGATAGCCCATCGTTTCAGCGACAGCAGAGACACTTGGAGCCTGTGGAAGGGGATACAGACCATTACGGACTACAAGCTCCCACCACGCACCTGTGACAGCACCATCTCCCTGCTGAACGAGCTGAACGTCTTCTTCGCTCGCTTTGAGGCACAAAACAGCACCACTGCACAGAAGACTCCACCTCCTCCTGGTGACCAGGTGATGATGCTGTCCCTGGACAGCGTGAGGAGATCCCTCAGCAGGATCAATGCACGCAAAGCTCCGGGTCCTGACAACATTCCTGGGCGTGTACT
>NW_015506391.1:394783-399431 GCF_001515645.1 Sinocyclocheilus grahami
TGGTTGTATTGTAAACAATGACGTCATCTATATTGCTTATCAATTTGAGCCCGATTGAGACTCAGAGGATATTAGTGAAGAGGATAGCGCAGAACCTGTGCAAGCACGGCTTTTAATTGTAGGCCTAAGATTTTTGTTTGTTGTTGTCTCATACTTTTAGATACACTGTTATTTGTAAATGCTACTGCTTCTGTTAGCTTTTAATATACGGTGTCATTAAAGCTTAAAGCTTTAAATACAGTTCGGCAACCACACGTGCCATGTATAATGCTTCTCATAACTATAGTATGTGAAAATAATTGTATTCACTGAGCTGATGATCTGAATGAGAGAAAGAGAGAGAGAGAGAGAGAGAGAGATGCAGAGTGTGTGCAGAGCAGGGCGAGTCCAGGAACAGGATGAGAATGCTGCTTTTGAACATTGACTTTGAAACTTGTGAATCCATTAGAATCGTTAGAAGACAGAATCGCGATTCATATATGAATAGATTTTTACGTGCACCTGTAGTTTTCTCTTCCTCTTCTCTAAAACAGCGCAGCATGGCCTCGCCCCCTTTGCTGCGTGTTCCCGGAGGCGGGGTTTATGTAAAATTCTGGGTTCTTGACGTAACGGACCCGGGAAGTAACTCGTTGTAGTCCCTTACCAGTCGTTTTTTTTAGGCATTAAACTGCCAGAATTTTAAAAGACGATATCTCCGTTTGCATTATCAAACAGCAACATTACACACTAACTAACATTAAAAAAGTGAAAAATCGCAATCAACCACCCCTTTAACGGGACTATAATGTTATTTGAGGACTACTGGACATTCAAAATACATCCTATAGGCTAGGGTTGTGTATCACCAGCAAAGTCACGATACGATACGTATCACAATACAGAGGCCACGATACAATATGTATCACGATACAGGACTGCACTGAATTTCACCTCAGAAGATTTTTGTAAAAAAGCTGTTTATTAAACACTGCATACTATAGAGCCATTTCTAACTATTGAGAGCAGGCAGTTGACCTCTGCATTATGAAGGACCTCCATAACTGTATCACAGTACAATATAGGTAATGGCATATGTTTCATGTTTACATTGTGCACTCCCCACCAATATTCTGATTGTTTGCATCTTGTTTTTAAGCCCACAAATAATGTACTTGTTCTAATAAATGTATATTATAATGTACTCATTCTAATATGTTTAAATCATCTTAACATTGCTGGTAGGTTATCATTGCACAAATCAACACACTCTCCACATTTAAAAAATAAAAATGAGAAGGTTTCTAAACTAATACGCTGTCTTCACTGTATCTCACCCGCACACGTTTAGTCACTCACGCTATGGCAAGCCGTTTTGACTTTTATTCATTCTCAGGATATGAATTCTTGATATCAACAATTAAATTTTTACTAGTTAAAATGTTAATTCTTGATATCAGGAATTAGATTTCTACTAGTAACAATGGCTATTTTTGATATCAGCAATTACATTTCCACTAGTAACAATGTTAATTCTTGATATCAACAATGACATCATCACTCGCAGAAATTGAATTCTTGATATCAGCAATTAAATTTCTACTAGTAAAAAATATTCTTCTTGCTATCAATAATTTATATCCTGGGAATGGCAATAGGCAAGCCGTTTTGACTTTTATTCATTCTCAGGATATGAATCCTTCATATCAACAATTCAATTTCACTAGTTAAAATGTTAATTCTTGATAACAGGAATTGAATTTCTACTAGTAACAATTAGAATTTTAGATATCAACAATTCAATTTTCACTAGTTAAAATGCTAGTTCTTGATATCAGTAATTACATTTCAACTAGTAAAAACTATAAGTCTTGATATCTGTAATTGTATTTTCACTAGTTAAATGTCACCATTCAAAATCAGTTGTTGATATCAAGAATTGATTTCTTACTAGTTGAAATTCCAATTTCACATATAACAAATAAAATGCCTACTAGTAAAAACCGTTGTTTTTGATATCAGTAATCACGTGGTTACTAGTACAGATGTCTCTTCTTGATATCAACTATTTAATTGTCACTAGTGGCAATGTTCATTTCTCATGAACGTGATTGTTACTAGTAAGAAAGCCATTTTAGATATCAGAAATTATATTGATATCACAAATATATTTTTAGATATCAAAAATAACAAATCTAACATGTTGAAATTAATTTACCGATATCAAGAATTAACATTTCAACTAGTAACAACTGAATTCTTGATATCAAGAATTCACATTTTTACTAGTAACAAAGTAATTATTGATATCAACAAAGGCAGTTGATATCTGAAATTTCCCTTGCAACTAGTGAAAATTTTATTACTGATATCTTAAATAACATTTTAACTAGTAAAAACACTTTTACAGATATGTAGAAATGCCATTTTACAGTTAAGAATAGCTATGGTAATGAGATCATGAATATTAATGAGATCTGGTTTTCCCACAATCCTCGTTTTAGGTTAACATTGGCCAAAGATGGTGGAAGAACATCCATGATCAGAAATGGCTCCTCCTTTATTTATTTGTTTTGTCAATGAAACATGAAAATTATATTATGGCTGGATTATTATATATATATTTTTTGTTAATTGTTTAAAATTAAAAGTAATTTTATGTTGTTTCTTTTTATTGGCCACCAAGTCCTTTGGATAATTAAAGGAAAAATGAACAAGGCATTAATTTAGCTATAACATAAAAAAATAACAATGTCGTTTTTTCATGTGTTTATTTTTGGTTTTATTACACTTTCTTCTAATACATCAAATAAAAAATACAACCAAAAGGAAAAATATAATGCGTCATACAAACGTTTCACTGGACTTTTTTTTTTTTTGTAATATCGTTGTAGTTAGGCTACATGAATGAGTCGTGTCCTAATAGGCATTATTTTTATATAACATGTTGTCCAGTTCTTGAAGTATCGGTGGACAGGATGAATGATAAAGTCTATTGAACCTCTTTCTCATGTCTGTCTCAGCCATTTCAATGTTAGGCTACGTTAAATATGGCACTGCACTGATACACTCTTCTGAAAGTTAAGACATGAATAACAGTCTCTCAATTGTAGTTGGTTCGTAGAATGGACAACAATTTAACAAGAATTGTGTAATCTTGCCCATCTGGTTCATTGGTTATTGTTATTACTATTATTAGGCTATTTTATATTATTATTATTATCATTATTATCATTATGCTATTTTATTAAGCTATATTGTTGTTGTTTTTTAAAGTTTGTAGCTATAAATGTGTTTACTTAAGACCTAACAACAATTGTATCATTAAATAATTAATAAATATTTGTTCTGTTTTGGAAATGTGTTTGTCTCTACTATCCCTTTCAACATTGAGTGTTGTTTTGGCAAAACAACACAAAATAAAACGGAATAGAGACTATATGTTATCTCAAAAGAGATAAATAAAATGGTGTCTTCATTTTAAATGTAGGGGCGGTTCTAGGGTTTCATCCTCAGGGGGGCTTAGCCCTCAGAGAGACCATTAGATACAAAGATAAAAATTTCCTAAATAAACTGTATTTTACAGTGCTTATGAAAACTGTATTACGAAATAAACATACACAATTACCTATTAAAGTTACATAAGTTACTTAGTTAAGAGCAGTGAGTGCTTCTCTGCTTTTCCTTTGTTTTATTAACAATATTAGCGTAATTAGCGTTATACTGACACACATTAATATTTTCTTAACCGTTAAGATGTAACCGACTGTGTTTACTTGGATACTCGTCAAGACAGTTATTGTGACATAATATTGTGTGTAGGCTATTTTAATAGTGTGTGTACACAGTAACGATATCACAGCGTGTGAATACCACATTGAGATCTCACTCGTGCCATCTTGCCCTTAAAAGCGAGAATGATAAACTTTCATGAGGAAGCAGCACTGGTCTGATCATTCAGATAGCTGATTATAGTTTTAGGGGGCTGAGACTACAAATAGGGTGGCTGAAGCCCACCTAAAAGGGTCTAGAACCGTCGCTGTAGTACAGTACTATACAGTATCTCACAGAAGTGAGTACACCCCTCACATTTTTGTAAATATTTTATTATATCTTTTCATGTGACAACACTGAAGAAATTACACTTTGCTACAATGTAAAGTAGTGAGTGTCCAGCTTGTATAACAGTGTAAATTTGATGTCCCCTCAAAATAATTTTAATGTCTAAATCGCTGGCCACAAAATTCAAATTGGGCCCAAAGTGTCAATAATTTGTGTCAATCCCACCATTATTTTCCAGCACAGCCTTAACCCTCTTGGGCATGGAGTTCACCAAAGCTCCACAGGTTGCCACTGGAGTCCTCTTCCACTCCTCCATGACGACATCATGGAGCTGGTGGATGTTAGAGACCTTGCGCTCCTCCACCTTCCATTTGAGGATGCCCATGCTTGGTCAATCCATCACCTTTACCCTCAGCTTCTTTAGCAAGGCAGTGGTCGTCTTGGAGGTGTGTTTGGGGTCGTTATCATGTTGGAATACTGCCCTGCGGCCCAGTCTCCGAAGGGAGGGGATCATGCTCTGCTTCAGTATGTCACAGTACATGTTGCCATTCATGGTTCCCTCAATGAACTGTAGCTCCCCAGTGCCGGCAGCACTCATGCAGCCCCAGAC
>NW_015506391.1:401913-402315 GCF_001515645.1 Sinocyclocheilus grahami
CAAGCCAATTTATTATTCTTTCCTTTTTGTCTTAGTGTTTAAAATATTTATTTTGAACCTAATTAATTAATTACTTAAACAGACTTACTGGGTGAGCAGGGTAGGCTAAGACAGCTGTCATATCATACCCTGCCATGCCCAGCTGATGCAAAGAATAGAATTTATATCTACACAGAAGAAAGTCCTGCCTAGACTCTGCCCAGGTATGAGTTGTGTCGAGCTATTCATTAGCCTGTTTGTTTGATGAAAAATGACTAAATGTAGTTGCAATAAATGCGTTAAGAATCCATACAACTGCAGCAGTGGAGGACTATTATTCTGCTGCGTGATACTGTGGAAGAACTGATGACGGCACGGTTTGATCTTCGGCTGACCAATCAGCAGAAAGGGGCGTTTAATTCC
>NW_015506391.1:402573-414287 GCF_001515645.1 Sinocyclocheilus grahami
AAGAGGCTTCCTTCTGGGATGACAGCTATGCAGACCAATTTGATGCAGTGTGAGGCATATGGTCTGAGCACTGACAGGCTGACCCCCCACCCCTTCAACCTCTGCAGCAATGCTGGCAGCACCCATATGCCTATTTCCCAAACACAACCTCTGGATATGACGCTGAGCACGTGCACTCAACTTCTTTGGTCGACCATGGCGAGGCCTGTTCTGAGTGGAACCTGTCCTGTTAAACCGCTGTATGGTCTTGGCCACCGTGCTGCAGCTCAGTTTCAGGGTCTTGGTAATCTACTTATAGCCTACGCCATCTTTATGTAATTCTTTTTTTCAGATCCTCAGAGAGTTCTTTGCCATGAGGTGCCATGTTGAACTTCCAGTGACCAGTATGAGAGAGTGAGAGCGATAACACCAAATTTAACACACCTGCTCCCCATTCACACCTGAGACCTTGTAACACTAATGAGTCACATGACACCGGGGAGAGAAAATGGCTAATTGGGTGTACTCACTTTTGTGGCCAGCGGTTTAGACATTAAAATTATTTTGAGGGGACAGCAAATGTACACTGTTATACAAGCTGTACACTCACGACTTTACATTGTAGCAAAGTGTCATTTCTTCAGTGTTGTCACATGAAAAGATAATAAAATATTTACAAAAATGTGAGGGGTGTACTCACTTCTGTGAGATACTGTATATTTAATCATGTCTGGACACTTGACAAGTGTGTTTTATTGGGGTAAATGATCCACAAGCATTTCATATATTTCTATGCACACTAATAATATGAAACTACTGTCGCTACACTACGGTTATACACATTTATTGCATTTATTTTCAATAAAACTGAAAAAGGCTTAGAAGATTCCTTATCCTGTGGCTCTCTCTAGTGGATATAATATCACAGCGTTCATCTTCCAGTTGAAATGGCTGATAGTTTAGCATTTGATTTTGGCAGGGGCTATTTGAATACAATGAATTCTATTTACACTACGTGAAAATAGCATATTTTCTTAGATATAGATTCTATTTACACTTTAATAATAGGAGTATTTTCTTGCAGTAATAGTAGTTTGATGCTGTTCGTACTACTTAGTGCAAATAGTGGCCAATATCTGCACCTCATTATTGTAGTAGGCTACATTATAAAACAGTATAGGCTACAATAATGTGTAAATTATCATTTTTATTAAAAAATTATTAAATGGATGCCTCCCCTACAACTAGCCCTAACCTTAACCAATATCCACACGTTATTTTCCACTTTTCGATAATTTCCTTCATTTTTATTGAAAATATATGCCTTTCCAATGTGATACGGGATGTGAAAAGGGATAAGAACTAGTTCGGCAGAAGGTGGAATCGAACTCGGATCCTTCACGTCAAAACACAAATGCTTTGTGCTCTACCATCTGAATCCGTGTATCATTCGATCATTCGTTTTTTTATTTCATATTGAAAGTAGAAAAATGAGAAAACAGATCCTTTTTCGTGTTTTTGTTTTTTTCCCAAAAAACGAAAAACGAGAATTCAGATTTTCGTTTTTCGTTCTTGGGTGGAAAAATTAATAAACAGCTTGAATATTCAATTTCTACAAGTGGTCGGGAATTAAACGTCTCTTTCTGCTGATTGGACAGCCGAAGATCAAACCGTGCCATCATCAGTTCTTCTGCAGTATCACGCAGCAGAATAATAGTCCTCCACTGCTGCAGTTGTACGGATTAATAACCCATTTTATTGCAACTACATTTCATATTTTTCTCATCAAACAGACTAATGAATAGCTCGACACAACTCGTACAGGGGCAGAGTCTAGACAGGGCTTTCTTCTGTGTAGACCAGTGGTTCTTAAAGTGATAGGGGGTCCAAGAAATAATTTGCTATAGCCTAAAGTATTTCCAAACTGTAAAGTGTTTTTTTTTTATCATGATACATAGGCCTACTGTGATTTATTTCAAAGTGAATTATGATGCATTTAACGCTTATATGAAGCCTTTAAAAGATGAGTATTTCCTGTGGTTGATGTTTGTGGCATGCGCCAGAAAGATGCTCAAGGAGACCGAGACGCGCTAAAGCAGCGCATTCTGTTGTTCTCTTTATTTTTCAAAGGCATGACATTTTGTAGTTATTTTGAACATAACGTTACACAAATAAAAATACATTAAGTTATTTCCCCTCGATGGGGAAAAAATCCAAGTGAACATCAATCAGTATTCAATATTAATTTAAGCTGCTTTGTGCACTTCAATACCGGTCTGCCCTTGAATGTAGTCGCGTCTGTCTGCTTATTGAGTTTATTTAACCCATCGCAATTTATTGGAACTGTGTGAACTAGAGTGAACCTTAATGTTGTTCTAAAGGCTTATTACTTAATAACACAAAAATGTCCTGCTCGCACTTGCCAATTTAATGGCAGAGAATGGTGACTTTAGTTTTAAAGTTTTTTACTAGTAAGAATTGTATTTCTGATATGTGAAATTGGAATTTCAACTAGTAAGAAATCAATTCTTGATATCAACAATTGATTTTGAATGGCAGCCTATGGTGACATTTAACTAGTGAAAATACAATTACAGATATCAAGAATTATAGTTTTTACTAGTTGAAATGTAATTCCTGATATCAAGAATTAACATTGTTACTAGTGGAAATGTAATTGCTGATATCAAAAATAGCCATTGTTACTAGTAGAAATCTAATTCCTGATATCAAGAATTAACATTTTAACTAGTGAAAATGTAATTGTTGATATGAAGAATTCATATCCTGAGAATGAATACAAGTCAAAACGGCTTGCCATACTCACGCTGTGCGCGCGCACAGACATTCTTTTTAGCGCTGCCCCGCAATTTTATCAAGAAAATAGCTTAATCGCTGAAGAGCTACTTTATCTTTTTCAACAAGGAGCTGGTAACATCATCGTTTCTAAAGCAATTAAAGCCACAGATTCACTGTTAATAGAGAAACACGGCAAAACGGTGGTAATTTATACATAAACAGCCTCGCTCTCTCTCTCTCATAAATGAACACTTGATAAATTACACTTTTCTGAGAATAGAATAGTGGAGATCGCTAAACTGCAAGCTAACCGGTGTTTTTTCAGAAAACAAGCGCGTTTATCCACAGTGGAGAGAGCGCGCGTACACATGGTTGCCAGGTTGACAAAAACAAGTAGCACACTTAGCAGATATTTCCGTATTGCGCAAGTGGGAAGCTCTGTTTCGGGGATTACGTCTCTTTATTTCAGGCAACCCCGGTTGTGTTCCTTTGTCTGCAGCCAAATTAAACCTGGTTGTAGCCTATATATTATGCTCTATTCATTATTTTTTAGTAACCTTGCCCTTTTCTACTCCGTTTTAAACGCTGCTCTTGTATTCAAATTAAGCGCGGTCCACTGCAGCGCACGTGCCGCGATATCGATACAGGGACAGGATTCATATCGTCAAATCTCTGTGACGATACATCGTCATATCGATGTATCGAACACAGCACTACTATAGGCTACTGTCTTGTCCTTCAAAATGTGCGTCCTGTCATTGGATTGCAATCGGATAAGGGGCGTTTGCATATCTAGTCTCAGTATGGCAGCCGCAGCGGATGGATAGGCTACCAAAATGCGAACTAGTGATCTGAAACAATGGCCTCAGCAACCGAAGGGGTAGGGATAAGTTTTTTTCCCGGGAGTCACAATTCGTTGTCAATAGAGAATGAGGATTTACGTCACAATGTTTTAAGGCGCCGCCATATTAGCAGGATACGCTTTCCGTTGCCATGGTTACTTCGACAGTGAGACCGAAAGAAATAGCAACAGAGAGAGAGAGCAGATTAAATTAATAAATACATTTCTGCGATACGGCACAGTTTTATGGGAAGAAATGGAGAAGGAGAAAGCGAAAGGAAAGGGCATATACAGCGCAAATACACACACAGCAGTCCAAATGTCTACCGTGTAGAGTATCTCACGTAAATACAGTCGGTTATGGATTAAGTGAACGTAAACAGGTGGATGAAAACTGAACGTGTGTCAGTATTACATGCATGCCTTCCGTCTTAAAGGGACAGTATTCCTAATTAAGTACCTATCCGTGTCATTAATGTTAACCAACAAAAGATGTTAAATAAATGTTAAGTAAACCTACTGTATCTGAAAAATTTGTTTAATTTGTATCTCTTTCGTATTTGTCTTATTGTCGTATTCTGCTTCTTTTTCAAAAATTATAAATTATATATAATATATATATTATATATGAACAATAATATCCATTTTCACTACTGTTAAAGGGATAGTTCACCAAAAATGAAAATTGTCATCATTTATTCAAGTTTTTCCCAATTCAATCATTGATTCAAATTTCTCATAAGCTTAATTGATTTGGTCTAAAGAGAGAAGAATTAATGACTATTTTTGTTTGAAGACTATGTATAAAATAGCTACCAAAATAAATGTTGGTAACTGCAGTTTGACTAAAAGTAATGACTAAAAGTAATGACTAAAAGTAATGACTAAAAGTAATGACTAAAAGTTGACAAAAATGCAATGACTTTTCGTCGACTAAAACTGTGAAAGACTCAAATGACTAAAATGTGACTAAGACTATTAAGCATTTTCGTCTCAAGATAAATACTAGCTGTGCGTTCACTCCGCCGCCGTCGAGAGTGTCAAAAATCGCTCTGGCCGCCCTGCCAACAACGCTGTAGAAAGATTTGTGGATGCTCTGACGTAGATCGAATGCTTATCTTGTATTTAAAGGGGCCGCAAAGCAAACAAGCTTGTTGATCTTGTGCAGGCTGACCACAAGGAGGGTAACGTTATAAGCTAACCTCATTAAATATTTTAAATGTGAAAGTAAGAAATTGTTCAGTGGAAAGAACTTTATTGTAATTACATGTTTGCACTCTGACTCCTTCCTTCTCTCTCTTCTGTAGGTGTCTCTAAGAGACTTCCACCTTTTTCTGCACTCATCCGCTAGTGAAAAGACAAAAGTAAATACATATTCAATATAAACACCTCATTACCCATAATTCAGAATAGCTTGTTTGCATGCTATGTCTGAAATGGCATAGCTGTATGTGCCACTGACTGTATATATATATATATATATTTAAGCCTAATGTCAATTATCATAATTTTTTCCAGCTAAGCAATTTATTGACAATACCACAGGGGAGACCAGTTATAGAACACTTTTGTTTTACCTTGTAGAAAAAAAAAGGCAGAAGTGACTGCTTTCATTTTAAAATATGTGACATGCACCTCTGGTCTCCATCAGATGTTAATAAAAAATTTTTGCAGCAGCTCTCTACAATGCCTATTTTTCATTTAATCCAATGTGTCAATATGTCAGAAATATTCTGCAGCAGTAACAACACTGTTTTGCATGCTCTGGCGCAAAAGTTAGCATGAAATTCCCACTTTTTTCAGAAAATATATAACGTTAATACATTTAAGACATTAAGATATTCTTTATAAAAGTTAAGAGTCAGCCACGCCTGCCTAAAACAACTCGTTCTAACACGCCCCCACATACCTATGTCACTATGTTGGACGATTTACATAACACTGCCCAAACTTTATCAGATGTTAATAAAAAAAATTTGCATCAGCTCTCTACAATACCTATTTTTCATTTAATCCAATGTGTCAATATGTCAGAAATATTCTGCAGCAGTAACAACACTGTTTTGCATGCTCTGGCGCAAAAGTTAGCATGAAATTCCCACTTTTTTCAGAAAATATATAACGTTAATACATTTAAGACATTAAGATATTCTTTATAAAAGTTAAGAGTCAGCCACGCCTGCCTAAAACAACTCGTTCTAACACGCCCCCACATACCTATGTCACTATGTTGGACGATTTACATAACACTGCCCAAACTTTTATTCTCGCTGTAGTATTGTTGTTGCCGTCGCCATGTCGTGAAGTAGGCCGCCGTGTGTGATGCTGTGTATCATTGTGAAAGCAAAACTACTTTGTTTGGCCTTCCAAAAATGGACTCGACTAGAAATCAGTGGTTAAGTTGTATTTACAACACTGTTCCAGAACACTTCAACCCAAATATTCAGATGTGTGCAGCACATTTTATGGAGGACCGTTTTCTGATCCTGGGAGAGTAGACTACAATGCCGGCTGTTCTGACTCAAAGACTGTAAGTTTTTTATATTTAAAGAGATTTTATATATTTAAAGCGAGTTTTTTGGGCAGTGTAGAGTAGGGCTTGTTGTTTGTCATTTCTCCGATCAAAAATGCAGACATGGTTTTATGTTTACACGGCGCGATGCAACGCAACACGTACAAAGACAGTATAAGTCATTATAATCCATAATTAATTTTCAGACCGATGAGCTTTGTAAAAATCGACGCGTTTCAGAAAGGCGGGGCATAGAGGAGAAACAATAATGTACAGTGTAAGGTCCACACACATTAAATCAATACAAGACATCAAATTCTCAAAGACGAATCTAAGGGTAAGATACATACCTGACTTTTAGTAAAATACATAGTACAGAGTGTGTGGACACATTCCATACTACGGGCTCTCTGACTACAGAATCACCCCGACCCTTTTGCTGCAATCCTTTAAATACAAAACCAAGATAAAACATCCCCCAAGTGGAGGCATGTACAAACAATTGGAATTTACATTAACCCAGGTCCCAGACCTGGGTGGTTTGCACCTCAATGGGAACAGAAGGTAATTTGCATGGAATGACCCTCTACAGTAATCAAAGTATCTCTTAACTCTTAGGATCTGTATTATCTTTTAGTCTACTTTTGTAAGATTAAGACCATTGTACCACTCGCCCTGAGACTTCAAATGACACCAAACATGACTGTAAATCTTATTTGCATTCATATAGAACATTATATTCTACCATTGACCATTCTGAGTGAGCTGGGTGAAGAGAAGGATGGGTGTGGGGAAGGAAGGGGATGAGGAGGAACCAATGCATATGTGAGAGACGTTTTCCCGCATTTTCTCTCAGTGAGATGCGGAAACAGATGTCTGTATGTTAATGCACTGTGTGTGTATTGTCTGTCTTAGAAGATCAAAGTATCTGAGTTTCTTTTATCCTTACAACAGTATGTGGAAAGTATGTGTTTTTTTAACCTTAAACCACATAAACACATTTCATTACACCAAATACACAAAATAATGTTCTTTTTAGCAGCATCATATGACCCCTTTAAAGTCTGTGCTTTTAAATTACGGTGTGACTTGTGTACTTTCATCTGTCTGCACTTCTTTAGACAAACAAATTAGATAGATCGCGATCTAACAAACTGCTCCATATAACAAAGCACTGTAAACAAGCAAAGACTAGATAACTTGGCAACAATAATTAATCGTAAATAATCTTTAACGTTTTTTCTTTTTCTTTTTATAATGTAGATACCAGCTCTCAGTCTAGGGCTGCCCACGCCTGCACGTGTGACGAGTTGAATGCCATGACAGCGTATCACATAAAATCAGTTACTTTTCGCAGTTAAATCCGTTTCATACCTTTTCTTGTAACTCCATAAAAAACATTGCAATGAACGTCATCAGAGATGTTTAATTCACAATCATTCTGAGCATTATTCCTGCTGGCATTCACATCAATCCACAAGTCGTTCTTAGGTTAAGCTATTTTCATTCAGTTCAATGTAAAAACAATAGGCTAAGTATGTCTTGCATCCTTTAATGTAAGCGAACATTGCAAATAAATTGGTTGCAAAACGGTATCCACTCACGTTTAAAATTTTTGTCTGGTTGTTATGGTCAGAATTTTTTTTAATTACATTACTATATGTTATAGCCTAGCCAATGATCACTAGATTTTATACAGATGTTACTATAATGATTCTGTAAATGGTGATCAGCACCCAAATATTGTATACAATGTGGAAGCTACTGCCTTTTGCCTTGGCGTGACATCTCACTTTTTGCAGACAGTGCAAAGGCAGAGTACCTACAATAACTTCAAAATAGCGGTAAAAATCAATTTACCTTTTTATTAAAACATCTAATTGCCAGATTTCCAGTGTCCTACCCATAATTAATTTTTTCTGGACAAAAATCTTTAAAGTCATTTTTTAAGTTTCACAGTCTAGCGAGTTGCACACTCTGGAGCAGAGCGGCAGTCCACCTGTCACTCAAGTGGCCACGCCCTTAATTATGCAGAACTTTAAGGCTTAATATAATTTAAACAGATGAGTAGACTCTTTTTCTGTACCCTCTTATATACTGTTCTTTCTCTAGGCGTGTTCAATACATTTCATTCATATTTGTTATGGGATCACAATGCTGTCATGAGGCCTTACTTTTATGTTCTGTGAAAATAAGGGCCCCATTATGTGCCATCATGTGCTTATCATGTACTTCACCATATGTCTGCACATTCCATTCTCATACAGATTTATATACATGCAGGCAAATACACATGATTATAATAGTAGAATAACTTAATACATAAATGGCTATATTCATATTGATTATACTTGAATAATTTATATTTTGATTAATTAAAATCTTCTACATTCCCCTCTTTGAGACTTACTAAGTCTCACCATCATTTGTCATTACCCAGAGTGCAGTTTCATAATTCAGTCTCATCAGTTATTACTACCAAGTGACTAAATTAAGTCACACAGTTTTATCACCAATGACTAGATTATGTAACAGCACTGGTGGAGCAGCAGGACCAAACCTCTCCCCCCACACTTGACTTGGAGGGAGTAAAAGATCCCCATCTCCCTTATCCCTCATTTAAGATAAAACAATGTTATAAGCATGAGCGTGCAATTGGTTCAGTGCTTGCCTGTGGTTGTCACAGTTATGTAGAATTCAACATACATAAAAATTCAAGACATAAAACATGTAACATCACAAACAATAGCATAGCTGATCTTTAGCCCAGACAATTTGCACATTATAGTGGGCCATTTTAGTTACCCTCAAAAATCAATTTCACATCATATTGACATCTTAGAATTTTCATTTGCTTAGTTGTGGCTTTGATAATTAGTAACCTCAATATAGGAAGTACACAGTAAAATAGTTATCTTCCTATCAATACTGCAATTCCTAAAAACATTCCCAATTTAGCTAACTATGCTCCTAACTTTAAATCAAACCAATCTCACATTTGATTATCTTTTCCAGCATTTGCTTTATCTTCCATTCTTAGGTTTTTTAATGTGATCATTACTTCACTAAATGCTCCTTTTGGAGCATTATTATTTGGTATATCAATACAGCATTGTTCTCCAAACATAATACATACTTTTCCTTTTTCAGTTAACAAATAATATAAAGCTATTCTATTTTGCTCTGCCATTCTGCTTGTTGCGTCCAATTGCTCTCCTAGAACTGATAAGGCCTCATCAGTATTATTAATAAATCTTTGCTGATTGTACTTTATGTAATTTAATTAATCCCTACTGTAATTTTATTTATTTATTTATTATTATTATTATTGTAATTTAGAATTAATATTGATTCAAACCCTAATTTAACTGCATCTCTTGTATTAAATTCGTTAGATATGCCTTTAGGTTGAACAATTGAATTTATATAATCTGCAGGGTCTTTTTCATCTGCTCTTTTGGTTCTAGTTTTTTCTTAATTTGTTGATTCCTCTTCTAGAGAGATATGACTCATTTTATGTGTCAGCATAACCTATGTAATCCTGACCAGTTTTCTGGTAATGTTGGCAAGAGGCCATATTTTTCCGCACATCCACCATATGTCGGCCAATGCAATATTGATTTAATCAAATATAGGAGGTGGGCCTTCCTTTTTCACTAACTAACTATACATTGTGGTATTTTCAATATTTTGCTGCATTTCCTTTAATTTGCCAATGTCAATAGTTCCCGTCTTTTTATAACATTCAGTTCTTGATCTGCCATTCATTTTATTTTTCCTTGTGTTTTTTTATTTTTTATTTACACTGTAAAAAATTACCGTGAATTTAACGGTAAAAGACTATAAAAATGCTACAGTAAAAACCTGTTAAATGGTTAACGGTAAATTCCCCTACTATATACGGTGAAAAACTGTATTGGACATTACATGTATTGGACATTAATTTTACCTGCTTGTTGCGTCCAATTGCTCTCCTAGAACTGATAAGGCCTCATCAGTATTATTAATAAATCTTTGCTGATTGTACTTTATGTAATTTAATTAATCCCTACTGTAATTTTATTTATTTATTTATTATTATTATTATTGTAATTTAGAATTAATATTGATTCAAACCCTAATTTAACTGCATCTCTTGTATTAAATTCGTTAGGTATGCCTTTAGGTTGAACAATTGAATTTATATAATCTGCAGGGTCTTTTTCATCTGCTCTTTTGGTTCTAGTTTTTTCTTAATTTGTTGATTCCTCTTCCAGAGAGATATGACTCATTTTATGTGTCAGCATAACCTATGTAATCCTGACCAGTTTTCTGGTAATGTTGGCAAGAGGCCATATTTTTCCGCACATCCACCATATGTCGGCCAATGCAATATTGATTTAATCAAATATAGGAGGTGGGCCTTCCTTTTTCACTAACTAACTATACATTGTGGTATTTTCAATATTTTGCTGCATTTCCTTTAATTTGCCAATGTCAATAGTTCCCGTCTTTTTATAACATTCAGTTCTTGATCTGCCATTCATTTTATTTTTCCTTGTGTTTTTTTATTTTTTATTTACACTGTAAAAAATTACCGTGAATTTAACGGTAAAAGACTATAAAAATGCTACAGTAAAAACCTGTTAAATGGTTAACGGTAAATTCCCCTACTATATACGGTGAAAAACTGTATTGGACATTACATGTATTGGACATTAATTTTACGGTAGTATACCGTTTTTGGAAGTGAAATAGGCCGTATAATTTACAGTGAATAACCGTAAATTGACATTCCCAGAATTCCCTGCGTTACATTTCAAATTTTATGTTTTTTTGTTGAAACACCACTATGTTTCTTCTTAGTTTTTTCTTATCAGTTTTGTATATTAGGGTTGAGTGTTACACCTAATGTTGTTAAATTAATGTTTATTGTATTATTTCAGTTTCATGTGTGTTACCATGATGGTGTTTGGTGTTTGTGTGAATGACACGGCGCACCTTCTATATATGTTATTATTTAGAAGATACTTGTGATGGGCTGTGACTTTCTCATCACCAACTGCATTTGGTGGTTATCAGTGTATTACAAAGATACAAAACAGATTTCAGTACTTCAATAGATTGGTATATTAACATTATATCAAATTAAATTACGGTATTTAACTGTAAATTTAAGTTAAAACCGTAAAACCTAAAACGTTGCTACCGTATTTTTTAATGTAAAATTCCGGTAACCACAGCTGCCGGTTTTTTACCGTAAATTTTACGGATTTTTTTTACAGTGTATTTATTTATTTATTTATTTTTATTACCATACTATTGACAATTTACGGGTTTGGATGCACTGTAATTCAGTTGCTTCTCTGTAGTTTGTTGAAGATTGGAGAAACTGGCACCAGTATAGGCACAATGCCATTTTTGGGTACAGTTTCTAAAGACATTTATCTCTCTAACTCTTCTATTCTTCTATTAAGCATTTACCACCCAGTTTTTATTACATCTAATCCCATTTCACTAGATAGTTCTGGACATTTATTTTATCATTGCAACAGTAAATTTCTGGCTGAAATTAATTTGTCATCTTGGTTTGTTTAGGCCTAT
>NW_015506391.1:414313-425743 GCF_001515645.1 Sinocyclocheilus grahami
GTAATTCAGTTGCTTCTCTGTAGTTTGTTGTAGATTGGAGAAACTGGCACCAGTATAGGCACAATGCCATTTTTGGGTACAGTTTCTAAAGACATTTATCTCTCTAACTCTTCTATTCTTCTATTAAGCATTTACCACCCAGTTTTTATTACATCTAATCCCATTTCACTAGATAGTTCTGGACATTTATTTTATCCTTGCAGCAGTACATTTCTGACTGAAATTTATTTGTCATCTTGGTTTGTTTAGGCCTATGTAAAATGAGACAGATCTGTTTATTATTTTTTACAATTATTTCACAATTATTTTAATCTCCAAACTGTTTTAGATAGTTCTGCTTTGCATCTTATGCTTTGCTAAATAAAAAAAATTACATATTTCATGGACATATTTTATATACTTTTTAACATCTGGAAATGAAAAAATTAAAACATAAATATTATTAGTGAATAATACTATAAATAATACTATAAAATAAAATGGTTATTTTTCCTAACTACTTAATTTCTGGCATATTAAACTTTTTATTAAGTTTAAGCTTACAGTAATGTCAATTGTTTTTTTTATCTCAAATATTTTGGTGGGTCTTGAAATATTATACTTGTTTAGGTGGGTCGTGGAATGGAAAAGTTTGAGAACCCTTGACTTAAACCATTCATCATGAAATATTCTACAACTTAAACTGTGTATGAGTATTGGTATAATATATAAGACTAGTCTTGCTTCAAAGCAAACTATGCAGTTTTCCCACTTTTCTTTTTCTGCTGTGTAATTTACCCATTTATATCAATTATTTTCTTCTACCTTTTCCCATAAACATTTGAATTGCTACTTTTCTTATAACTGATATTATGATTAATATCTACAATTTGTCTATTTTGTCTAGATACTTTTTCCTCCTTATCTAGTTCTTGTTCTTTTTGGATTAAGTCAAAGCCACTGCTAGATTCAACTGAGGGGGTGAAAGTCAATTCTAGGGAAGTCTGGGTGCTGTTGGCTACAGCTTGATCTTGTAGAATTAGATGCATTAGGCATGTGATGATCATCAGATATCTTTTCACTTTTCTGCTTCTCTGACAAAATAGTGTGAGCTCCTTGCTTATCTCTTTTTGAGTTGTCATCAGTTTGCACTTCATCTTGCATCTCTGGTCTCTCCACGTCACTTTCTCCTTAGTTGTCTGCTTGTCTGTTGCCTTCTCTTTCCACTTCCTCTTTTCCATTTGTTGGCCCACATCTGCTCCCATATATTTTGATCATCTTGTTAGCAGTCCCATCACTCATTCCACCTTCACCAGGGTGACTCTTTGCGAGTCGCTGCAATGGTCTTTCCCTCGTTGGCAAGAGAGGGTCGTTACTAGCACGCCCTTCATCCCTCACTTCATGCTGTGTGGAGTTTTTGAAGCTGGTTGGCATATTTTAAGGTGAGAGATGTGAACCCAGGTGTCACTCTGCAACCATTTTGCCGCTCAATGCAAGATTCTCCCTTGATCATAACTGCACTCACTGGTTCTTATTGGTGGAGCAAACCATTCCCTGGCCTTGATAGCACTGCTGTCACCTGTAAATGGAAACCTTCAAAATTTTCTGTTAGTGATATCAAGTCCTTCTTGGTGTGACCTGTGGAAATTTAATGTGGGTTGAGGGCTGTCCTGGCCCCTTTTTGAGCTCTCACAAATCCATTGCTGTCAATACAATGAGTATAGGGCTAATACCCATTTTCTATAATATAATAAAGAATTTGGTTTTACTCAGTTATCTGCATCCTTACTATTTTTCAATTCATTTCAAATTTATTCTCAACAATTTGCTAATTCAGTTATTTCTTTGTTTTATAAACTGAGTTCCATTATATCACTTAATAATTTTTTAGGCCTATCTTACTCAGTAACATAGGCCTTTTGACTTGGAAAACACTCAACCCACTTTATTTCTGTTAACAGTCAGAAAGACAATATTTTATCCTTTTGACACAGAATCAGCTCCATCATGATATGCTGAAAAGATAGTTAGATGTGGGGTGGATGGAGCAAGCTTGCTTTGCTCTGCCTTCCCATGTTATACGCTGCGGAAGTGTGGCACTGCTTTGCTTTCTGCCACAACAATGACCTAGGTACTGACCAGGAAACTTAACCAAATTCATCCATGGTCATTATTTTACTGGGTATAATTTGCCCTGTGGGCCCACATATTAAAATTTGCATACAGCTGTTTTGGCAAAATGATTGATTTGCCTTAGTGTCTCGTCAGACACCCTCTTTCACTCCACACAACACCATCATTCATGCTTTTTCACACTCTTTCACACCCCCCCAAAAACATATTTTTTCTTGAGATTTCAGCTGATTGTGAAATAAAGGATTTTAGTTGTGAATGCCATGAATTCTGAGTAGGATGATTTATTTATTTTTTCTTTCGTTATACTCTACTGAGCATAGACCTGGTAGCATTCCACATAGTTTCTAGATGTCATACAACTGAGCAACGTCAGTCACCATAAAGTTTAGTTTAACACTCTTTTTTTTTCTCCATCAAAAACTAATAGATTCATTTGTTTAGAATACCTAGGTCTAGGCATTGTGCACTTGAGAGAGACAATTATAATTTCTCAAATGTCACTTTTTTGTCTAATTTAAATTTTAGTCAAATTATTTTTTTTGTTATTGCTCATGAGCTACTTTGAGAAGAGGATTGGAGATCTCTCCATAATCTAGGATCCATGGCCATCAACATTTCCATCTTGTTATCCCCAGTGATGACAGCATATGTGAATTCATGATTTTGGATCTCTGGAGTAAATTTTTTATTGTTATTTTATTCAATCTAGCCCTAGAAAATTACCATTAAACAAAATGGAGTGAACAATATATATTTTTTCTATTAGACATCTTGTCTACCCTTTTTTCCCCTTCTTTTTCCCAAAGAGTTTTCTTCTTTTTCCAAGCATTGTTGTCAATAATTCAGTTGTGCATTTTCCCCTAGCTGGTTAATGAAATAGCCCTCGATATGCCAAATCCAGCTCCATTTTTATCTGATTGGTGATTCAAGCACTTCTGTCTGTCAAAATGTCTTTGTCTTTAGGACATAAGGCTGGACTGGTACCTATTGAAAAGCAGATTAAGAATGTTAGTTAAAACAGAGAATTCAGAGAAGTGATGTGAGACCAGTGAATAATCAAGATTAATATAGTTAATAAAAATAATTAACAAAATTTGAAGCAGTTTCTATAGTGATCATTAAATATGCAGCACCTGTGCACGCAAAGGGAAGGGATGGAAGTCCTTCTGGTTAGATCATCAGCCTGTTGAAACTGTTTGGCTGTTGCACTGGGTCGTCAGTCTTTGATGGCACTCAAAGGCCTGATGTTGTGGTGTATGGCCTTCGTTGTTTCTCTGCCTCTCCTCCAGTCTGGCTTTTGATTGCTCCTGCCAGAGTTTTGCATTTCAGGATGTTCTCTTCACCCTCAGGAAAAGTCTCAAGTGAATGAATCACCTTTTCCTGCTTTAAGTTAGTCTTTCTCCATGCTGAAGTCTAAACTTCTCTTTCAGGAGGGGAGGTGAGCGTCCATCAACCCCTCCCTCTTCTTCTCTCTGCAGCTGTCTTTGCTTCTTCACCACTTTGTTTGACCGACTCCAGTTCATTGCTTCTCTTTGTCAAAGCACTGTTCCAGAAGTCATCTGAAATTTGAACACTCAGAGACTGCATTAATCAAATTGAACCTTTGTAAACTCTGACCAAATTGTGTCTTTATCTAATTTTCACTTTTCAACCATCTTTTTCAATGGTTCCTTAATAAAAACAATCTCATCTGGTTAAAAACAGCAATTCCCTTATTCTATTTTAGTAAAGCAAGTTCTTCATTGCAGAAAAATAGCAAGCAATTTTTTTCTTTGCAAAATGCAGAAAGCAGCAGTAATCTATCTTTATTATATACTGTAATTAAGCAAAATAATATTTCCTTTTACAAACAGCATGACATGCGTATGGTAAAGACTTCAATCATAATTTTTCTTCTATATTTGCATACATGATTCAGAATAATCTGCTAATGGTGAATTAATTTTTCCCAACCAACATAACAAAATTCCTATTATTTTGTATTTAAATATTTAATCAACAAGTTCCATTACTATTGTAAAATGTCCTATAGCTTTTGAATCAAAATTCCTATTAACTTGGTCACCCAATCTTGCTCTCATTCAACATTGCACTACACAAGGTATCTTTTAGTTAACTCGAGCCCAAATCTCTGAAACTCTGTACTGGATTAACTTTCATACTGTGTCCCAGGGATAACAAGATACAACATTTAGAAGTCTTCAGTTATTAAATATAAAGTTTTAAGCACGTGCAATCTATTTATTCATCTGTTTAGACAAGTCATAAAATAATAAATGTATATCTTATTTTAATTTATCTATTATTATTTCAATAATCTGCAAAGTCCATATCTTGGCATACTTTTTTTTTTTTTAACAACATTCATACAAGTCCCTTTATTGTTTAGGGCTCACAGATTCATTCACTCTTCTCTAGCGCAACACCAGCTGTGTCCATCTCCCTGACCTGATCACACTCAAGTGACAGTCCAGGAGGGGCACACACCTTCTGCTCCACCAGATATAGAGTTTATTTTCTCATACAACCACAAGTTACAAATACACTCAGACAGACACAGACACATACATTTACACAGACTACTCTACACTCTTCCTAAGTGACCTGTCAGTTACTTTCAGGACTGTCTGATTTGGAATTACAAAATAAGAGCCCCCACAACTTTCATACAACATATGCTGTTTTGCCTACTTTCAAAAAGCAATAAAAATAAAAGTTCTAAATTGCATGGACAAGTTCCACCTCAGATTGAGAGTACACCTTCCCACAGTGTCAGCTGCGTCGTTTCAGGACTGTCTGATGAGGAATTACAAAATAGGAGCCCCCACAACTTTCATAAATGTGTTGTTTTGTGTGTACCTGTCTGATTTGGAATTACAAAATAAGAGCCCCCACAACTTTCATATATATGCTGTTTTGTCTACTTTCAAAAAGCAATAAAAATAAAAGTTCTAAATTGCATGGACAAGTTCCACCTCAGATTGAGAGTACACCTTCCCACAGTGTCAGCTGCGTCGTTTCAGGACTGTCTGATGAGGAATTACAAAATAGGAGCCCCCACAACTTTCATAAATGTGTTGTTTTGTGTGTACTTTCAAAAAGCAATAAAAATAAAAGTTCTAGATTGCACAGACCAGTCCCCCCTCAGATTGAGAATATACCTTCCCACAGTGTCAGCTGGACCTTTTCAGGACTGTCTGATGTGGAATTACAAAATAAGAGCCTCCCAAATCTCATAAATATGCTGCTCTATCTCTACATTCAAAAAGCAATAAAAGTTAAAGTTCTAGATTGCACAGACCAGTTCCACCTCAGATTGAGAGTACACCTTGCCACAGTGTCAGCTGCACCTTTTCAGGACTGTCTGATGTGGAATTACAAAATAAGAGCCCCCACAACTTTTACGTATGTGTTGTTTTGTGTGTACTTTCAAAAAGCTATCAAAATAAAAGTTCTAGATTGCACAGACCAGTTCCACCTCAGATTGAGAGTAAACCTTGCCACAGTGTCAGCTGCACCTTTTCAGGACTGTCTGATGTGGAATTACAAAATAAGAACCCCCACAAACTCATAAATACGCAGCTGCATCTCTACATTCAAAAAGCTATAAAAAATAAAAGTTCTAGATTGCACAGACCAGTTTCAACTCAGAATGAGAGTACACCTTGCCACAGTGTCAGCTGCATCATTTCAGGACTGCCTGATGTAGAATTACAAAATAAGAGCCCCCACAACTTTCATATATATATATATACTCCGTTTTGTGTCTGCTTTCAAAAAGCTATAAAAATAAAAGTTCTAGATTGCACAGACCTGTTCCACCTCAGATTGAGAGTACACCTTATCACAGTGTCAGCTGCGTCATTTCAGGACTGTCAACAAAAACCCTAACATTCTGATGATTTGAGAGTAAACCTTGCCACAGTGTCAGCTGCACCTTTTCAGGACTGTCTGATGTGGAATTACAAAATAAGAACCCCCACAAACTCATAAATACGCAGCTACATCTCTACATTCAAAAAGCTATAAAAAATAAAAGTTCTAGATTGCACAGACCAGTTTCAACTCAGAATGAGAGTACACCTTGCCACAGTGTCAGCTGCATCATTTCAGGACTGCCTGATGTAGAATTACAAAATAAGAGCCCCCACAACTTTCATATATATATATATACTCCGTTTTGTGTCTGCTTTCAAAAAGCTATAAAAATAAAAGTTCTAGATTGCACAGACCTGTTCCACCTCAGATTGAGAGTACACCTTATCACAGTGTCAGCTGCGTCATTTCAGGACTGTCAACAAAAACCCTAACATTCTGATGATTTAAAATTAAATAATAATAACAATAATAAATAAAAACATAAAATTTTTGGTTTTCTGAACCAGTTTCTGAACCATTTTTTGTTATTAACATCGGTTTCATATATGACCTCCTACCTTGTAATTCCAATATATATATATTGTTTTCTGGATGCCACTGTGGGGTGGTGGTGGAACTGGATCTTGTGGCCGTCATCGCTATACAGCTATATTTCAAATTAATGTTTATTATGTCTACATTACTAAGTGTTTGGAAATGAACAATATTATGAAATATTTATATTGATTATAGTGTGAAACATAATGCCAAATTTCCAAAAGCACAAAATTGTAACATTAAAAAGTTCCTGTCAGGCACTTGTGAGACCTAAACAGCCATCCATCATGAGGGCATCAATGCCCACTACAGTATGATTAAAATTTCATGACAATATTGCTGCATCAGGGTAAACACCTAAAAATCGTAGGATGTCGAAGAAAGAGCAAGGGTGACCGCAACTTTTTTTTACATATTACAGTCCCTCTGCTTTAAATAGCTATATTTTCTTTGGGCATTTAAGCAACATTACTTATGTCTACAGTGACAAGTGTTTGCTACCCACCATTAGCAAAATGCACGAACAACCAATTAAGTAGCACCATTAAACCATTTCTATATATTTATTACGTTTTCCTGTGAGGTCTGTGTTATTTAATGCAATACTTTATTATTCATTAAATACGTTTTACTAGGCCACTCCTAAGATCAATCAATTGCTGAAACTGCTCGTTGACGCTATCATGTAAAAATAATCACGGTGATGATAACTTTGAAAACTGATTTCATGGTTATGTTTTGAGCACTATATACTGTAGGCCTAAAGCAGAAAATGTAAGTTGTCATCGTAATGACTGTCCCTTTGGATTTTTCCCCAGAGTGCACTCATTCAGGGTGTTTGGGGTGAGTAATTTTAGCGTACCATCCTTCCATGAAAATGCAGTTCAATAACTATGTCCAACAACTATGTTTTTAATTGTATTAATGGATTTTTTTTCTCTATAGAACAAAACCAAACATGTATCAGTCGAGGAAATTGTGGAGTCAGTTGAATTCCTGAAAAAAAATGTCATCAACTTTGATGATAATGTCACACATAAAGACGGCTTTTGGGGACAGGTGTGCAGTGCACTTACCATTCCAAACACTAAAAACAATCGCTATAGACTGCTAAGAGCATTTCGTAAGGTGAGCACTTCTTTGTTTCACTAACAGGCTTTCAAAACCAGACTCCTGACACAAATAGTTATGAAAATAACAATTAAAATACACACACACACACACACAGTTTTATGTGTAAATATGTATGTTCATATAAATTTCTCTTGTTGATGACAGTGATAGTTGTTATATTGTGTTTTACACCATCTGCTAAGGTTACAAAATTTATCAAAGTTACATGCAGTCTTATATATTTACTAGTGAAATTATATAATGTTCAGATTCATAGACATAGTCACAGCTTGACCTATATGTCCTTTTTGTTCATTTCCTAAATTTGAACTGTTATACGGTTATATACTTTGTAAAAGCACCAGCCAGAATCGTTTCCATCTCCAGTCCCATCCGAGGACAGTGGAAGTGCTGCAGGAGATGAAAAGACGCAAGTCTTCTGAACCAGTTAATCAACCTTTTTGGTACTGACATTTGTTTCATGTACGACTTCCTACCTTGTAATGCCAGCATTTTCTGTCTTTCTGTAAAAGCACCAGCCAGAATCGTCTGACACAAATAGTTATGAAAATAACAATTAAAATACACACACACACACACAGTTTTATGTGTAAATATGTATGTTCATATAAATTTCTCTTGTTGATGACAGTGATAGTTGTTATATTGTGTTTTACACCATCTGCTAAGGTTACAAAATTTATCAAAGTTACATGCAGTCTTATATATTTACTAGTGAAATTATATAATGTTCAGATTCATAGACATAGTCACAGCTTGACCTATATGTCCTTTTTGTTCATTTCCTAAATTTTAACTGTTGAACTGTTATACGGTTATATACTTTGTAAAAGCACCAGCCAGAATCGTTTCCATCTCCAGTCCCATCCGAGGACAGTGGAAGTGCTGCAGGAGATGAAAAGACGCAAGTCTTCTGAACCAGTTAATCAACCTTTTTGGTACTGACATTTGTTTCATGTACGACTTCCTACCTTGTAATGACAGCATTTTCTGTCTTTCTGTAAAAGCACAAGCCAGAATCGTCCCCATGTCCAGTGCCATCCGAGGACAGTGGAAGTGCTGAAGGAGATGAAAGACGCAAGTCTTCTGAACCAGTTAGTCAACCTTTTTGGTACTGACATCTGTTTCATGTACGACTTCCTACCTTGTAATGCCAGCATTTTCTGTCTTTCTGTAAAAGCACCAGCCAGAATCGTCCCCATATCCAGTGCCATCTGAGGACAGTGGAAGTGCTGAAGGAGATCAAAGACACAAGTCTCCAGACCAAGTTAGTTATCACTGTTTGTGATTTGTTTAAAATAGTTCAGGGTATGTGAGGCCACTAGGCCTGTCTGGTAATTGAAAGGCTCTAACCCAAATAACTTTGATATTCAGGAGTTTTTTGAGAGAGAGTTTTTCACAGTGTCCTTGAGAAAGACAAGAGTCCACTTGAGGGTTATATACATTATGGTTTCACATAATAATATAGGTGCAGTCTGTGATTTCTCAAAAACGTTGTTAAACACTATTAATATTTGAAATCAACCCAAACAAACACATCCTCCCTTCATTGCTCCACCTTCAAAAGACATGAACATGTGAAGCAGTTGTGGATAGTTCAGGGTATGTGAGGCCACTAGGTCTGTCTGGTAATTGAAAGTTTCTGACTCAAATAACTTTGATATTCAGGAGAGTTTTTCACAGTGTCCTTGAGAAAGACAAGAGTCCACTTGAGGGTTATTATTCTATATATTATATTATCATATATCATTATGGTTTCACATAATAATAATAATATAGATGCAGTCTTTGATTTCTCAAAAACGTTGTTGAATATTATTTGAAATCAACCCAAACAAACACATCCTCCCTTCATTGCTCCACCTTCAAAAGACATGAACATGTGAATCAGTTGTGGATGTAACTTTGTCACAGCTGAAGTGAAGCAATATAATGCTTTGGAAACAAATGTCAAGGAACAACAAAATATGACCCCCCCCCATCCACTGTGCAGATTGGACACGAGTTTGTTGTGCTGCACGGTCTGTAAAACAGCATTTTTCCCAATACTAAGAGGCACAAGACAAGGATGCCCTTTGAGTCCTCTTCTTTTTGCACTAGCGATAGAACCACTTTCTATAATGCTTAAATCTCTACAGTCCATAAAGGGCATTGATAGAATGGGTATAGAACATAGAGTTTCCTTATATGCAGACGACCTGTTGTTATACATTTCAAACCCAGTTGAAAATGTCCCAAAAATAGTGCAAAATCTTTCTGTCTTTGGTAGTTTCTCAGGATATAAATTAAATTTTTCTAAAAGTGTATGCTTCCCCATTAATCCTCTGGCTCTACAAATTAAAACTTCATCCCTCCCATTTCATATTTCTCAATCCGGCTTTAAATTCTTTTCAGGTCTATATAAAAATAACTTTTTACCCCTTATAAATAAAACTAAAACTGATTTACAAAGATGGGACACATTATACCTACAGTATCTTTAGCAGGTAGAGTAAATTGTATTAAAATTAATGCCCTACCTAAATTTTTATACTTATTCCAGTCCCTCCCCATTTTTATCCCAAAAGCCTTTTTTCGTACATTAAATAAGCTTATAACATCATTTTTATGGAAAGGATCTATTATTTTTCTACTTTGTTAATTCAGGGTTGTGGAACGGGGTGGGGAAAGAAAATACATAATTATGTAATTGTTTGACACTTTTTTTTGTTTAAACATGTTTGAAAAATTTATAAATAAAGTGCAGAAAAGAAAAAAAGAATTACGTTACATTGTTTTGTATGGAATATAGATTGGAACCATAAATTGTACCCCAAATACAAATTAGTAAAGTAGAAATTTGTTATTGAAATTTAGCGCATGCATGTAAAAAAATGCACATGGACAAGTGAACAGTCCAAATGAGCCCCAAATAAGCAGCACCAAATCAAGCAACAGACAAATAATTCAGTTGTTATAGTACAGATTAAACTTTCACACGTAACACGTAAGTAGTTTAGTGTAGATGATAGTTTTTAAAAACACATGTTTCTTCATGGCAAACCATTAACATTGTACTTTTTCATTAGGGCTCCATGATCAGTGAATCAGATGAAGACGTGTTTGTCAAAATCTGTGTACCTAAGAACCCCTCCTTTTTCATTGACAAGAGTGAGTGGGATAACCTGCATTATTACCTTTAATCCACAGCCCCGGCAAACAGTCCTGAGCGTGTTTACACATGTCATCATCAAAATGGTACCGGCGTGTACTTATCTTGGATCCCACAACCTTTATAAAAATTACAAATCATTTGCTTGTGCAATCAACTTCAGGAAGATTGCTCATGTGAGTTTGCTCCTGCACATACATTATTATATGCGACAGGAAACTCACGCTCCAGACCGTCGTGAATGCGCTCAGGACGTTTGCAGAGGTTGTGGATGTTTCTCAGACCAATTGTTTTACTTCATAAGACCTCAATGTATGGTCAGGATCCACAGGTATTAATTTTGTTCTGCCTGTGCATGTTTTTTTTAACTATCAAAAATGACAGTTTCCATTGACTGTTTTATATCAATCACCAAGGACCACATTTTCAGTTAAAAATCTTTAAAGTTTAAATTTTACTTTAAAATGTCATTTTTGGGTGAACTACACTTAAAATTGTATTTCAAAAATGAACTCTTAAAAACTTGAGTCCAAAGGGTTTGTAACGACATGTGGGTGAGCAAATGTTGAATGAACTAACCCTTTAAGCAAACCGATCACCCAAAGTGGCTAAAA
>NW_015506391.1:426902-427923 GCF_001515645.1 Sinocyclocheilus grahami
TACAGTAACGCTGTCATCGGACCGGTCTTTTGGATAATCAATTTTGCATCACATGCTGCTTTCCAAATCCATCGGTTGCATCATCAACCAGAATCTTCAAAGATCGCGCGCTCACTGCTCAAACGTGTTCGAACGGGGCACCTCCCCCTTACAGAAACTTAACACATTAAACTATCTCTAGTTAACTGTTAACATAATCACTGGATTCAATATTTCGTCTGAATACTTCAAACAACTAATTATATTTAGTAATGTCAAGGTTTTTTTTTTTACAAAAACAAGAAAGAATAATCAATGACGACTAAAAACGTTTATTTAAAAAAACGTTTTATGAATATGCATGAGGCACAATTATCATAATGAGGTCGCGCTGAAAAGAGAGCTCTACAATACAATTCTTACTAGTAAGAATCGTTATTGTAGAGCTCTACAATTACATTTTTACTAGTAAGAATGTAATTCCACAGCTCTACAGCTACATTCTTACTAGTAAAGTTCACTAATTCAATTGTTACTAGTACAAATTGCATTAAAATTTGAATTAGAGAGCTCTCTAATTCAATTAGGGAGCTCTATAATTCAACTGTTACTATAGAAACAATTGAATTAGAGAGCTCTCTAATGATAATTTTTACTAGTAAGAAGTAAGAATTAGAGCTCTCTAATTCAGTTTTTACTAGTAAGAACTCCAATTAAAGAGCTCTCTAATTCAGTTTTTACTAGTTTACTAGTAATTAGAGAGCTCTCTAATTGTAATTCTTACTAGTAAGAATTGAACTGTAGAGCTCTCAAATTGAATTCTTACTAGTAAGAATGTAATTGCAGAGCTCTCCAATTCAGTTAGAGAGCTCTATAATTCAATTGTTACTAGTAAGAACTGAATTAGAGAGCTCTTTAATTCGATTACAGAGCTCTGCAATTAAACATATCTTTAATGTGGTTTTTTACTAGTAAAAATTGAATTATAGAGCTCTGTAATTGTATTTTTACTAGTAATAATTAAATTAGAGAGCTCTCTAAT
>NW_015506391.1:430524-431753 GCF_001515645.1 Sinocyclocheilus grahami
GTTTGTTAAAATTTCCAAAGGGTGCCGCGACTAAAAAACGGTTGGGAAACACTGCCATAGACATTGCCCTACCCCGCTCATATGGTATTAATTTTATTTGTGCAGGTCTTAAAAAGTCTTAAATTTGAGCTTAAAAATCCTGCAGCAACCCTGCTGTGGAATACTATTTTTTCTTTCCGTTTTAACAGTGAACATTTTTAAATGACAGTTGCCCTAGAAAACCTTATGAAAATTACCATAGTAACCATAGTTTCCGAGATATAAGTGAGTTTGTTTTCTCATGGGAACAGATTTGGAGAAACTTTACATTACTCGCTCACCTTTGCAGTGAATGGGTGCTGTCAGAATGAGAGTCCCAACAGCTGATAAAAACATCACAATAATATACAAGAAATTGTATAACTCCAGTCCAAACTCCAGTTCATCAATTAACATCTTGTGAAGTCAAAATATGCGTTTGTAAGAAACATCCATATTTAAGACTTTTTTTTAAACTCAGACTTTAAACTTTTTACAAGCCAAAAACAGTTCTAAACAAATATGTGGATAGATTTTGATGTCAACAGGAGATGGACTTCTTAGTTTTAGTTCTTAGTTAACTAACTTAAAACATTAGTTAAAACGTCTTAAAGGTGCAGTAAGAGATTTCTGAGAAACGCTGTTGATATTTGAAATCACCAAAATAAACAAGCTCCAACCGAGCTTGATAGTACCGCCACCAAATTCACAAACATGCTATGCAACGCAGGCAACTCCCCCATCATTAGTGCACACAGCATTTACTGGTGATTGGCTAGAAGTGTATTTTGGTGCTCGGTGTGATCCACTTTCAACAGTGTTTCTCAGAAATCGCTTACTGCACCTTTAATGATGGATTTGTTTTTTTAAAAGCACAGCTTTTTACTTCACAATATGTTAATTGATGTACTGAAGTCAGGTGGATTGCTTGTTGATTATTGCAACATTTTGCTATGCTCTTTGGTCTCTCATTCTGACGGCACCCATTCACCCATGGCCTGAGTGTGAGTACATTTTCAGCAAATTTTCATTTTTGGATGAACTATTCCTTTAATTTAATTATTTTAAGGAAATTTTAGTCAACACTATGGTGATATCAGTGGTGACATTAACCAGTGTGTTTGACTAAACTTGGTCTACTCACATAATCACCCAATGGACCCATAGGTCCCCCATTTGGAATATTAATTTTCATCCACTGACATGACAAA
>NW_015506391.1:436935-439921 GCF_001515645.1 Sinocyclocheilus grahami
CGAGTAAGGCTGGGGATATTTTAAGCTAAAACGGCTTGCCATAGTTGCTTATTTTCTGTAACTTTGTATCATGGCTTGTGTGACGCTGTGCTGTAATACTGGGGTTCCCCCTCATATGTCACACTCCAGGATTCCCCAACAACACATAAGGAGCCTCAGTGAACTAATACAGTGATCTCAGATGTCAGAATACACTTTATTGATGATTATGCGAACTATATCGACAGTTAAGCAGATGTAGAATATGAACGAATGCTCAAGGTTTCATGCAGTTTCCCTCAGAAATCTGTTAAAGAAAACGTATTACGCGGCGGCTCAGTGCACTAACGCAATGACAGCTATTAAAAGACCAAATTCAGATCTTACTGATGATGCAAACTATATACAGGCAGATGAGGATATAAACGCATATTACGGAATGCGCAAAACGGCACGTTAAACATTTTCCATAAAGAAAACACTTAACGTGGTTTATTGCCTCAAGACAGTGATAATAAATTATTAAATTTGGCATCTAATTAATAAAATATATTACTGTATATTATGTACATTTAAGCAGATGAGCCCACAACCCACAAAGTTTAACCAAACCATTTTTTCTCCCATAGAAATCCAAGCATGGTAGTTTTAGGTTTGATATTCGCTGCATATTCGCCTAGGCTGCTTTAGGGACCGTCTGCAAATTTACCTCACAGTACAAAACGAAGTTCAATAATTTATTCAAATTAATGTTTACAGTAAATTAATAATTCACTCAAACTGACTAAATATATATTGCCAATAACTCACCTTATACAATACTTTCCCTAAGTATGTATGTACACTACACAAATATTTTTTAAGAAAATGATTACAGTAATTCCCCAAAATAGGGTTTTTCGTGTTCCAAATGTTGCATGTTACTAGTATGTTACTAGCAGTGTTGGGAAGGTTACTTTGGAAATATAATAGGTTACAGATTACAAGTTACCCTATTTAAAATGTAATAGTGGTGTAACTTTTTCAATTACTTCATTAAAGTAATGTAACTGATTACTTGTTTATTTGCAACTGTTAAAGGGGTCATATGATGTGATTTCAAGTTTTCCTGTCTCTTTGGAGTGTTACAAGCTGTTTGTGCATAGATAAGATCCCTGAAGTTGCAAAGACTAAAGTCTCAAAACCAAAGAGATATTCTTTATCAAAGTTAAGACTCTGCCACGCCCCTTCCACGAGGGACAGACTGGGAAAAAAGTTTCAGGCCGGGAAATCTCACTCTCATACACCCACAACAAATTCTGAAACATGGACAACCCTGTTTTTTTGTATGGACCTTACACAAAAAAGGTTTAAATCCTTAGGTTGGGGACATGCAAAATAATTAAAAGTTCTATAGTTTAACCATGGAATTTGATCCTGAACTGCACCTTCACTTCCATTTTTCTTTTAGTCTCTTTATTTTGCCATGATATCTATCTCTCACATGACTTTAATACCCAAGATTTGACAAAACTATACTTTCTAAATTGCCTACATGTCAAAATTAGTACATCACTACAATATCTTTATAGAAAAATCCTACTGAACATGAGTCATGTTTTTCCCTTACAAAAATTAACCATGCTTTTATTATAGTACTTTTATAAAAGTACAGTAACCATGTTTTATTTATAAATTTTTTAATGTTTTTGGCAAATGGATTATCATTTGTATTTATTTTTACTACAAATTCCATGGTTAAACTATGGTTGGTGTAGCAAAAACGTCTTGGGAGATATATGTAACCATGGTTCCCTGAGTAGGGAACGAGACACTGCATCCTCTAAGGGTTGCTATGGGGAACGCCTCGTCGTGACTCGTATCTGAAGCATACATTGAAAAAACACCAACTCGTTGGCCGGCGACAGCCATGACGTCACTACCGGTGCGACTACAGTATAAATCGGTGCCGGGAGCTACACATCGTTCACTTCTTCGTCTGAAGCTTGCGTCTGAAGCATGGCAAGAAACCTAGAGGACGCAGTGTCTCGTTCCCTACTCAGAGAACCATGGTTACATACGTATCCTGAAACATTCCCTTTCAAGGGCACTTCAAACTTCATCCTCTAGGGGTCGCTATGGGGAACGGTATACCCACGCCATCATGCTGAGGGGAGTGCATGCCAGAACCATGGCAAGCACTAAGTACCAACTCTACCATAGCCATGGGAGTTGCCCCTGGGACGTGAAGACGACTGTCAGTGACATTATTCCCTACGGCCAAAGGCCTAGGCTACATACCCCAAAAACTTACCTGTTAGGGCCAGAACTCCTGGGCCCGGGGTAGAGCTCAAGCCTTGGAATCAGGAATAGATTCGTTTAAGGGAATACGACCAAGAGCCTAGAAAAGTCTTGGCCTGTCACACAGGGGCTACCGCATGCTCTGCATATGCTGATGGAACTGTCTCAACAGACCCCTAGTAGCAACACCCTGTTAAAGTAGGTATCCAGAGGATATATAGGTGGAGTGGTGCCCAAGGCGGAACCAGGATTTTAAACCACTCAAGAAAGAGCACGAGGCCGCGCATAGCTCTTACCATACAGGATTTTAGAAAGAATGCAGGGAACTAGCGGGGAACTATCGTGGGAACTAGCGTGCGAACTTAACACAGTGTGTATTTTAGAAAGTGTACAAAGACTTACGTGCACACTTACCATAACATGGATTTAAAAAAACATTCTAAGGGGCCCTCGTGGTACTCTAAAAGAGCAGCCCATAGATGGAAATGGTGCATCCCAAAACACTATATTTGAGAAGTCATCAACTCGATCTAAGGTATAATGCTGGAGTGGCTAGCAGTAAATCTCTAGCTGAGGGAGAAAACACCCAGCTCTCAATCGAGAGGGGGCTCGATCTACAGCATGTTCCAATGCTGGAACAGCTAGCAGTTACTTAGCTGATGGAGCAACACACCCAGTTGTCACTTGAGAGGGGGGCTCGACCTGCAGCATGTTCCAATGCTGGAAC
>NW_015506391.1:440766-511695 GCF_001515645.1 Sinocyclocheilus grahami
TGAGGGAGCAACACACCCAGTTCTCAATCGAGAAGGGGGCTCGATCTACAGCATGTTCCAATGCTGGAACAGCTAGCAGTTACTTAGCTGATGGAGCAACACACCCAGTTGTCACTTGAGAGGGGGGCTCGACCTGCAGCATGTTCCAATGCTGGAACAGCTAGCAGTAATTTACTTAGCTGAGGGAGCAACACACCCAGTTCTCAATCGAGAGTAAGCGTACTGCACGCTAGCCAAAAAACACAGTGCATCAGAGAGGCGGAGAAAGGCCCTAGTTCGCCTGATGCTGCTGGTTCTAGGTGCTCTGGGAAAACAGAGAACTCAACTCTCACGTGAGAGGAGAACTCCAAATTCAGAAAGGAGTAGCGTGCTCATAGGTAACCCTTTGATGAAAGGGGAGCACTGCTCAACACTACCATGAGAACAGCCCACGGAGCGAGGGATCCAACTCCTCAGAAGGGAGAGAATTCAAAATCTTGAAAGAAATTACCATGCTCACAATAACCCTCAATGGTGAGGGGAGCGATGCTTCCAGAGTGTGTCAACAGAGACACACTAGTTGAGTGGAGCCCAAGGTACCGGGGTCTAAACCAACTCAGAGAAAGTGAACGAGGCTAATAACGCGTAACCCTTACCATACAGGATTTCAGAAAAGTGGGCAAAGCATAACGTGCACACTTACCACTATGTGGATTTTAGAAAGTGCACAAAGCTTAAGGTGTGCACTTACCATAGTATGGATTTAAGAGTTTTCCAAGGATCTGTTCACAGATACCCGGAAGTACTGAGCCAAACGGGAGAGGCAAGCTCAAATACAACCCTCTAAGGTGAGGGGAGCACTGCCTGAGACAGCATTACACAAGAAGGTTCTCGCAAATGCCACCTATACTTCCCGCTCTATGCCTCAGCAAGAAGGGATATCCTGGTGATCAGGAGGCCTCTCAGGGCGACCTAGATACGGTATACCAGACAGGGCAGCCTGAAAGCATAAGCCCAGCCCGGACGCCCAGGAAATTTTTCAGTGCCGTGCCGGGGGCCTGATGATCAAGAAGGGTCCCGCAGAAGCCTGTGACCTCACCGCATGATCCAGGAAGCATGAAGCCTAAACCAGGCTATCATACCGGCTGGACATCATATCGACGAGTGAAGTAAACACTGCAATTCGAGCACCCAGTTTCTGAATCCAACAGAGGGGGTGCTCACCGAGGACCTACCCTAGAAAAAGGACAGAGAAACACAGGTCCTGGAAAACACTGCAAAGAAAGCTAGCAGATGGATTACACACACAACCACCAGCGCATTAAATACACATACTGTATATATATATATATATATTGAATAGGAGACTGTAATGCAGGAAGTTCCCACCTAACCTCGGTCAGGTGGATAGATGGTGGTTACAGGGGGAATTAGGAGAATTAGGAGGGGAAAGATAAGGGCATATGTAAAACCTCCGAAGGAAAATGAGTAGATTCTAGGGATGTCAATTTTCGATAATTTCTATGATCGATCGTCGTTTAAATTAACGATCAATTAATCGATTAATCGTTTACCTTAATGCTGCAAAATGCGTCTATGCAGCCTGGCACGACAGGATGTGCAAAAGTTACTCAAAAAAAACCCTGCTTTCTCACCCGATTTAAAGGGGATTCAGTATGAATAAAATGCTAGTAGCAGGATTGTAAAATGAATAGATGTGATTATGATCATTTGATAAAATGAAGAGAGTTCGTTTGAGATCATTTTACTTTGTTGACTATCCCCTCACGGGGACCGCTGAACTCGCCTCTTTAAATGGTTTCGTGGTGCTCGTTGTTGTATTTTAAAACACAATTGCAATGTTTTCAACTGACATTATGGTTACATACATTTCAACATATTTAAAATAAAATGATCCCAAACGTAACTGTGGCGCGTGTGGCTGTGCTGCGCAGTCAGTGAACCGCTTCCATCGGCGCTGCTGCAGCAAAACACTGTTGCTCACTGTTGAAACATTTTTATGTGAGTATTATGACCAGTACTTAATTTGATCCTGCTGGATCCTATTCCGGAAAATGTCAGATTTTGAATTTTTGCCTACTTTGTTGACTATCCCCTCACGGGGACCGCTGAAAGCGCCTCTTTAAATGGTTTCGTGGTGCTCGTTGTTGTATTTTAAAACACAATTGCAATGTTTTCAACTGACATTATGGTTACATACATTTCAACATATTTAAAATAAAATGATCCCAAACGTAACTGTGGCGCGTGTGGCTGTGCTGCGCAGTCAGTGAACCGCTTCCATCGGCGCTGCTGCAGCAAAACACTGTTGCTCACTGTTGAAACATTTTTATGTGAGTATTATGACCAGTACTTAATTTGATCGTGCTGGATCCTATTCCGGAAAATGTCAGATTTTGAATTTTTGCGTTCCGGTAGGCCTATTTATTTGTAAAAATCCGGCATTTACAGTGCATTAGATTGTGACAGTGCATGCTTGCGTGTACGAGGACAGAGTGAGGTTTGGCTCGATGTATTTGGAGCTTATTGCTCACGTCTCATTTGGCACAAATCCATATTCGTAATGTATTCGAATGTTAAACTATTATTTAAAATGTAAACTAGGCTTGTACTTTACACACATTCGCATATAGACGGAAAAGATCATCCTCTTCACATGAGCAAAAAATTCCTTGGCATAACAGCAGAGTGGACCGGTATACTACGGTCTATTTAAACTGACCGGTGTAACCTTTTATATGTTTGGTTGACTGTATTTATTTGGATAATGAACAGACTGCGATGTAAGTTTGAATTGCTAGAATATGTGGGGTGTGTGCACGTGAGGTGCCGGCGCGATCAAACAGCTGAAACATAAAAAAACTTGTTTATGGAGCGCCGCGCCACACTTCTGTTTTAAATTTGTTAGCTTAATTATTTAAGCCAGATATATTTCTCTCTTTTTTAATGAAAACAAATTGTTATTTTTATTTAGGCCTATTGCATACATAGGCTATACATTTTCCTTAGAGCATCCTATTTTGTCCCAGAGCATGAAAACCTGTGCCTAGGCTAGTTAGGTCCTGCAGAAACTCGTGAACGATGCTCTTATTTAGTTGCTTACTTTCTTATCACCGTTTAGTGACAGCATTGAATGCTCCGGGAAAACATAGTCAGTGTCGGTCACAGCGCCTTTTAATTGCTGTTTTGAATCCAGCAATTATTTATTTACACATTATAAGCTCTGATTATGACAAGTGTTGTATAAAAGCTTTGTTTATTAGAGGAATAATTGGTTAGCTGGAAAATGTTACATCACGACCATGCTTATGGATGCCGTTCGAGCCCATATAGCCTACATTCACGCGGCTTTGTTCTGGTTTGCCGGTTGGTCACGAATTTACACAAATTTAATAATATTTAGGCATTGTTTCTTTTCCTAAATCCTCACCGTCTAGCCCTCTAATTTCGCAGGTTTATTTTATTGTCATTCACTTTTTATCACTGTTTTCGCATCTAAGATAATGAAAGATTTCATGGCCATGAATTAAGAATTTGTTCGATTTATTAATTTGTTCCCTCATTTTAGTTAAATCATGGGTTATTTAAGGAACAAAATTAATGAAACATGGACAGTGGCCACAAATTAATAAGTCGTAGGAGCGAATTAACAAGTTGTAGGAATGAATAGCCTATCTGTCTATCTGTATGCATTTATATCCCACAGCCCTGCAAAGCGCAGAGCCCGATATTATCTGGGGGATTATCTGGGGAAAGGATTTAGTTACTACATTTCTATTGCTTTCCATGTTGAAGAACTTTGTGTTGTTTCTATTTTAATGTACCTTTAAAGTTTAAATCACATTAAAAGCTTAAAGGTGCAATAGGTGATTGTCTTCAGAAACAAGTTTTGTTATGCTGGCTGAAAGTCTCTTCACATCCCGATAGCAATGATTAAGTTAAGTGGTCTAAATGCATTCGTCTGTATTTATATATTCTGTGGAAGGCATAGGATCAAGAAATGTTCGTCCAATCAAAACACTTGGTCCGAGCGTTTTAATATGCTTTTCTACCTGCCTGTCAACGTATGTATAAGCATACCTCTGCGCACCCGGTTCGCGCAGACAGGATACGTCATCAGCGCGTTCACGCAGGCTGTGCAGCCAGAGCGAGAATGGCAGACAAACATCAACAACCCGATCTTCCTACCTGGTATTGTAGTACTTTTAAAGATTTCTCACTGGTGAATGACACATGCTGTAGCCCAGCGGTTAATCTAGTCCTCGCGCCAGCTCGTTAAAAGTGAGCTATGTGCATGAACTGTGTTCCGATCGATATGATCCCTACACAGTGTTCATTGCTCCCTACTCCCTGAGCAGGGGAAATCTTCACTTTTACTAAAAGTTTACTTCACTTCAGAACATGGGCTGGAATTGGGAACCTGATGTAGCCTATTGTAGTAGCCTAATGTTGTCTCTGGTCTGTGAGTGTAAATGCGTTCAGGGGGCGTGGCTTTGGACGGCGATTGCAGGGACGTTCGCTTTCAGGCTAAAGTTAGCATTTTCCAAGATCTCCTATTGTACCTTTAATTTGTACATTATGAATGAATGATGATGCATTTATATACCGTCACCATCACTCACAGTCCTCGCACATGTTTTGCGTGCATGAGCCGCACGCAGCCCAAAATTAAACTGCTTAATCGACCATCCATAGCTTTAATCGATTGCATCTCTTATCGACAATTAATCGATCATCGATTAATCGTTGACATCCCTAGTAGATACTGAAGTATCACTCTGATCCGGACAAAAGCGCTGACGCCTTGTCTGGATCACATCCCTTAGGTCTTTTTCCTACCTCCCTTTTACCCGTGATTCTTCCTACCCCTACCCGCAGTTGGAGGAGGAGCGCGATCCGCGACACTAGCCTTCTGTGCCCGTCTCTGATCCTCAAACCAAGACGGGCCAGGACCCCTGGGTTGTTTGGGCTCAGACCTGGACCTTCGTGGAATGAAGGATTTTGAAGGCCGCTGAGCGTGCCTTTGCCTCCCTGAACTTCTCAACCACCGTCTCAGTGGAGGTACCAAAAGTATGGAAGGCGAAACCGGCACATCGAGAAGAAAGCTGCTCTATTTCTTCCCGATATCTGCCAGGTTCACCCACAGATGTCTCTCCGTCACTACAATAGCCACCACGGACCTGCCTCTAGCAGAGGCGGCCTGCTTAGTAGCACAGAGGGCGAGATCCGTGGTGTGGTGCAACTCAGCTACCTCATCAGGAGAAAGGCCCTCGCCTTTATCCAGGTCTTTCAGCAGGTCAGCCTGATATGCCTGGAGCACCACCATCGTGTGCAATGAAGCGACAGCCCGACCTGCTGCTGCTGCATATGCCCTGCCATTCAAGTGAGATGTATCCTGAAGAGGCTTAGATGGCAAGGAGGGAGTCCTTAAATTATGTAACGCCATTACATGTAACTAGTTACTCCCCAACACTGGTTACTAGTGACCAGACTGACTTACTACAGCTGAAATTTTGTCAATATCTTCCTCACTGTATATACAGTATATAATTATTTTTCAGAAATTACTGTAATTCACATAGTTTTTTATGTTCCAAAGGTTGTAGTACATTCCTAGTAACTAGAGTGACTTACTATAGGTGAAATTTTGCTAATATCTCCCTTACTGTACATAAAGTACATCAATATTTTATACTACAATCTTTGGAACATGAAAAAATCCCTTTTGGGGTCTTACAGATTTTTCTGTTTTTGTTTTAAATAATTGTGAATGGTACATACAGTAAGGCAGATATTGGCAAAATTTCACATGAAGTTAGTCTTCTAACTAGCAACATACTACAACCTGTGGAACATGAAAAAAAACCTTTTGGTGAATAGTTTTTTTTAAAGATATTTGTGCACTGTACATTCTGTAAGGAAGATATTGGCAAAATCTAAGCTGTAGTAAGTCAGTCTTGTATCTAGCAACGTACTACAACCACTGGAACATGAAAAACCTTTCCAGGGATATTTTATATGTAAATACTTGTGTACGGTACATATATGAAGGGAAGTATTGGCAAAATCTCACCTGTAGAAAATCACTATGAGCAATACAAGCTTTAGAATTTGACTGTGTTATTTTAAATGTTAAAAGTCATTTTAATTAAAATACATTGGACATTTTCAGAATGAGCTTTCAGAATCAGAATGAGCTTTATTGCCATGTTTACACATACGAGGAATTTGTTTTAGTGACAGAAGCTCCACAGTGCAACAGAATGACAGTGACAAGACAGGACATAGATAATGAAAAGAATAATATACAAATATACAAAACAGACAATGTACAAAATAGCAAAAACACAATATATAATATATAATTATGTATGTACAGGTATGATATATGCAAATTTTGAAATTTGTAAAAAAGTATGTGTGTTAAATAAATACATTTATAGTAGTGTTGTGTGTTCCACGTTTATTGTCAAGTGTTCATGAGATGGATTGCTTGAGGGAAGAAACTGTTCCCGTGTCTGGCCGTTCTGGTGCGCAGTACTCTGTAGCGTCGACCAGATGGCAACAGTTCAAAGAGGGAGTGTGCTGGATGTGTGGGGTCCAGAGTGATTTTGGCAGCCCTTTTGCACGCTCTGGATGAGTACAGTTCTTGGAGAGTAGGGAGGGTTGTACCAGTGATTTGCTCAGCAGTCCGGACTATCCTCTGTAGTCTTCTGAGGTCAGATTTGGTAGCTGAGCTGAACCAGACAGTTATTGAAGTGCAGAGGACGGATTCAATGATGGCGGAGTAGAACTGTTTCAGCAGCTCCTGTGGCAGGTTGAACTTCCTTAGTTGGCGAAGGAAATACAGCCAACAAATTCAAACCCAGGGGAACCCATTCGGTGGAATTGTCAGATGGTCCCTTGGGTGCGATAGCGCATCAATGCTTTCTCCGGGTTAAATTTGCAGCCATAATACACCTAGGTGGTTTTGAACTCCTTTTTTATGTTGATATAAAGTGGTTGCATATTGTTAAAACTAATCATGGTATTGATATCTTTGTAGGACTGTTGACTCTATAGATCAGTGGTAAGGGAAAGCAATTATAAAGAAAATGCAGCGTGTTGCGTTCTTCTGACCTCATTTGCTTGCCTCTATATAGTTCACATATTCATCAATAAAGTGTATTCTAAGATCTGGGGTTCGTTCTTCGTACCTCGCTTAATACATCTGAGACATTTTTTTTACATGATTCCCAATTATTCATATTCATGATTTCTAGTATTTGTATAGGCTTTACATTTTTATTTCAGTGTTGTAATTAGCAATTCATTTAATTTTATATTTGAAGCAGATTTGTTACGTGATAATGTTAATTAAAGTTTCTTAAGGGTCAAGATCATGTTATTTGCATCTCCTGCGCTCCATCAAGCCACTCCCATAATAGCTGTCACCACTCAAATGAATGCATGGCTCAGATTAACTGTATAGCATGTGTGTAAAACTCCAATACAATTATAAAGTAATAATTTCATCACAAATCAATTTTTTAATTACTGTCCTTGGATCAGTAGGGTACTCTTCTAATAAAGTAGCAGTGGCTGGGACAGATTTTAAGTATCAGTTATGCTTTCAAAGATGTGATCTAATCCTGTTTAGATGAAATAAGCCTGCTCCTGAGCAGGTTTAAAGGGGTGGTTGACTTGTTTTTTCCTAGGCTTGATTATGTTTATGGGGTGCAGTCACTCTGTCCCTTCTCTGAGAAACACGCTGATCATTTCCTGCTTTTATGAAGCCCCTCCCTCAGAAATAGGCGGTGGGCTCTGATTGATTAGCTAGCCCAGTGTGTTGTGATTGGCTAAACCGCCTCTAGTGCGCGTCTAAACATCCCTCCTCTCACCTCAGCGGCATGTGCTCCGGTTGTATTGTAAACAACGGCGTCGTTAATATCGCTTATCAGTTTGAGCCCGATTGAGAAGCAGAGGATATTATTGAAGAGGATCGTGCAGAACCTGTGCAAGCATGGCTTTTAATGGTAGGCCTATGTTTTTTGTTTGTTGTTGTCTCATACTTTTAGATATGCTGTTATTTGTAAATGCTACTGCTTATTCTAGCTTTTAATATATGGTTTTATCCCGATTAAAGCTTTAATACAGTACGGCAACTGCACGCACGTCCATGTTTATCGCTTATAGCACATAGCTATGTGAAAATAAGTGTATAATTGGAACAGTTCATTGTTGAAGCGAGAGAGAGAGAGAGATGCAGAGCGTGTGCAAAGCAGGAACAGGAACAGTATTAAGAACCGCTGCTTTAGAACATTGATTTTGAAACTTGTAAATCCATTAGAATCATTAGAAGACAGAATTGCGGTTCATATATGAATAGATTTTTACGTGCACCCCTAGTTTTCTCTTCCTCTTCTCTAAAGCAGCGCAGCATGGCCCCGCCCCCTTTGCTGCCTTTTCCTGGGGGCGGGGTTTATTTGGGTTTGTGATGTCACAAACCCGGGAAGTAACTTGTAGTCCCTACCAGCCGTTTTTGTAGGCATTAAACTGCCAGAATTTTAAAAGACGGTATCTCCGTTTGCATTTAACGTTCAGCTTCATAACTTTGCAGATACTGTTTATGCTCAAACAGCAACATTGCACACTAACTAACATTAAAAAAGTGAAATCGCAATCAACCACCCCTTTAAGCTTAAGGAACTGTTGCTGTGACAGCAACTCCGGGGTGAGCTTTGAAGAACCAACCAATCCAAATCATGCCAGATCATCAACAATCAAATCCAGCAAACAGAGTTAGCGACATACGAAGAACGGGCCCCTGAGGTCTCATATCACTGTATTAGTTCACTGAGGCGCATTGTGCATCGTTGGGGAATCCTGGAGTGTGACATATGAGGGGAACCCCAGTATTACAGCACAGCCTCACACAAGCCATGATACAAAGTTATGGAAACTAAGCAACCGAAAGCAATATATGTCTTCCTCAGATGTAATCTTAGCTCTGTAATTCAGCATTGGGTAAAATAGCATTATAATCTCCTTTGTGCTAGAGAAAGCTACTTACATGTAGGCTACGGGAAACAGCGAAGATGTTGATTAAACATACACACAATCAGCTTTTCCACATGTTTATACTGGCCCCGATAATCAAAACTTCTACTTAGCGCTTGCTCCATTTCAGCAGATCAGTTTTTGAGAATGAATGATGTAATCCACTTGTTGCTTTGGTCTTCATCTACAGCCGCTTGCGCCACCTGCTGGTGAGCGACTGACAGCAGATGGAGATCATGCATGGTTGCTCTACTGCTATTCCTGCAGCTCGTGGATGTGCAATGGTAAATTTTCTGCTGAATTTTAACCACTGAATTTGTGGAAGCGAATTTGGAAAGTGAAATAAAATGGACCGAAATTTGCCTGTCGAATATTATACATCGAATTTTTAAACAGATTTAATATTTTGGAAGTTAATTCTGGAAGGTTGTAGCATTTGGACCAATCAGACACCATTTTTCATTAGATTTAACAAAGCAATTATTCATTCGATTAACAAACAGTCACAGACCCCTCACCCAATAAACATACTGGGTGCCAGGATGTCTGGACACCAGGCCCCTGGTTACCATGGCAACCAGGACAATTCAGCCAGATCAGATAAACTTTATGACCTAAAAGTATGTAGAGAGAATCTTCCCCCCTACTCAATTCTCTCTAAAACAGACACATACTGCAATAGGAAACAACTTCTTTCATCAACTCATAGACACATTTTTCTATGACCTTCCTATCATGCATATCCCCAGGTCATTGTGTATGATTACTATCTTCTTGTATATGGTCTTTTGTATTGTATACTGTTTTATGCATGCTTATGATATAACCACTCGTTCATGTAATCTTACCATGTTTAGTATCTATGAATTCATCTTCTGATGATCTAAACGAGCGTGTATATTATATGTTGATACATAGGCAATATATTAGTGTTCTAAGAATCTTTAGTAATTTTGCATCAACTCCCAATCGAGTTTCATATGCAAATTACCATGCTCTCAGACAAAGGGTCATAAAACTCCCCAGTATTTCCAACCTCCCGCTTGGAATTTCCTTTCTCATTGGACAAGCCCATCCTGAGTGGCGTGAATCTTCTCAGACCTTAAAGGGCTCACGCACAGTTCCGCCCTGGTCTTCTGCTAAGTCTTCTGATTGCTGTCTATGTGGAGAGTCGGTGCATGCGTGCCCGGTGGGCTCCAACACATAGCCTTTCAGTCGCCGGTTATGTTAGATTCTATATACATATACATATTTTTATTTATTTTTTATTTTTTTCAACACGTGTGATGGGAATTTTTTTTGATTAAAGACTAGATCCCGCCGGTCCGTCCTTGGTTTGTCAGTTGCCTTTTATTTTTTATTTTTTTTTTCTTTAATTTTATTTCAGTTTTCTTGCTTAGTTTTATTTTCTATAATAGTCTTGCTTCAGACCCACAGGTGGAGCAGGGCGAACACCATTCGTGTGGTGAGGAGGACGACGATCCCAATTCATGGTGCGACTCAGTTACCGACCCCGCTTTATGGAAAAACATTTCCAGTGATAAAGTGAAGTCTATTCTTATCAGAAGAGGAGCAGCTCCTTTCCAAAATCAAAGCAGCAAATACCCAGTGCCTGTGAGGGATAGGACAATCGGTGGGAAGGCTAGGAATTTTACCAACGCATTACTCAGCTGCTCTTTGCCAAATGGCCAAACTGTTTCTTGTCAGTCAGTGGTTACTGTACTCCCCGTCAAGTGGAAACTATTTTTCACTAAGCATAATGCCTTCGTTGACGGATTTTGTGATTGGAAACCTTCGGAGAGGATTGGGGAACATGAGAGAAGCGCGGAGCACAAGGCTTGTATGCAAATGTTACATTGGCACTCAAGGGGCAAAGAAACTACTGACTCAGAGAGGGAATACTGGAAGCAAGTATTACGGCGAGTTGTATCAGTTATCAAGTTTTTAGGAGAGAGAGGACTGGCATTCAGAGGAAGGGATGAGTTGTTGGGTTCAGCTCATAATGGAAATTTTCTAGGCATCCTCGAACTTTTGGCAGAGTATGATCCATATTTAGCTGAACATATCCAAAAGATTGGGTGGAAGGGAAAGGGCACTGTGTCCTATTTATCATCGACGACGTGTTAAGAGTTTATTCAGCTAATGGGGGAGAAAATCAAGCAAACCATAGCTAAGGAAATTCAAAACTTTTCTGTAATTGTGGACTCAACCCTAGACCTCTCTCATGTTGATCAACTGACTTTTATTTTTAATTTTGTTGATCCTGATTGGCATGTGGTTGAGCGTTTTTTGGCATTCGAACCAATAGAAAGTCACACTGGGGAGAGCTTGGCTGACTGCATTTTGGCCATGGTTGACAGTCTTGGGCTTGACCTATCCAGTTGTACTGAGATATAAAAAGGGAGAAGAACATTTACGGCAATAGGGGGACATGAACTCGGGTCGCTCGCATCAAAAACACTACGCAACCCGCGTTACCACTTATGCTACTGAAAATGTTGTTGAGCAGCCGTCTTTTGTAATGTTGTCACGTTAGTGAGCGGAGATGAAGTAAAGAAGTAAAGACACTTTGTGTAAATAGACACTGTTAATTAAACACTACAGAAAATGGCATATACTCCAGTAAATTTTTTCAGGGGGAGGACCCACCCACATTTATTTTGCTTCCAACACCCATGATTTTAAGTAATCATTCAATAATGAGATCGATAAACGAGCGAGTCAGTCAGCCAGTAAAATGAAAAATGACCCTTAATTTTTTAATTCTGCGAGCGCTGCATTTAAACAAATTTCAGGGCTCTGTATAGGTAATTACACATTAACATCTGCAACGTTTTTATTGGAAAGATAGTTTTACAGGGTTATAAAAATAACCTGGGAACAACCATAAGGGAACATTCTGTATAAGTTATTTTTAGGTTATTTAAAAATAACCACCCTACAACTTTATGGGAACATTATTTTATGGTTGCAAAAAAACAACCTAAAAATAACCATTAGGGGAACATTCTGTATAAGTTATTTTTAGGTTATTTTAAAAACAACCACCCTGAAATGTTCTGGGAACGTTATTTTATGGTTGCAAAAAAATAACCTAAACATAAACATTAGGGAACGTTTTGGTAACGTTATTTTATGGTTACAAAAAATATAACCTAAAAAGAACGTTCCCCTAACATTAGTATTTGGTTCTTCAAAAAATACCCAATCGGGAACCAAAAACTAACGTTAGGGGAACGTTCTGTGTTTGCTGGGCAGTGTCTTCCTACCTTAACCAACGCACTTGCATTTAAATCTGGATCCCCCACCTCTCTCTCTGTCGCTCTGTGTACCTGGCCTTTACCACTACACTCGCTATCTTCGGAGCGCGTCCCCCTTCCTTCTTTCACATAACGGTATGATCCTAGTCTATCTTCCCATGTGATTAGCCGCATGTGTTTTTTTTTTTTGTAACGGAAAAAAAAGCATAAAAATTAGGCTTTTATGAAAACACTGAATAAAAAAATTGCTTACCAACACACAAACCATTCACAATTGCTAAATTGGGCTAAAATAGAAGGCTCCAGCTGAAGAGAATCGGCTCTTAGAGCCGGCTCATTCACGAACGACACATCACTAGATTCAACACAATTTTTTAAAGGGGTCCTATTATGCTTTTTCACTTTTTTAATTTTAGTCAGTGTGTAGTGTGTATGTTTGGGCATAAAAAAGATCTAGAAATTTACAAATCTCAAAGTCCACTCCAAAGGGAGATATTTAGTTTTTTAAAAATCCATTTTCAAGAACTACAGCAAATGGCTCGTTTGCTGGTCTATAACAATTCTTACAAGTATAACACGACGTAGCTGGACGGCGCGGTGTGCCTACACTCATAGAAAATAATGTATTTGAATTTTAAAGACGTGGCGTGACGGTGTGCTTCTCGTCCGGTGTGCGACCGCCTGAAACACTGTTTTTTTCACCTCCGTGCCCAAACGTCTTTGTTTGGCCTTCCGAAAGCGGATGATGTCAGGAAACAGAGGTTGCAATTGACTTTTTAACTCTGTTCCTGAGCATTATAACCCCAATTTGCTATTGTGTGCTGTGCGTTTTACTGAGGACAGCTTTCACATCATGAGTGAGAAGTGCTGGATTCCCAAAAGCCTTTGTTTGAAAGACGGAGCAAGGGGGCGTGGCAGTACTTGAAACACCGTCTAAGCTGTTCGCCAATCACAACGCACTGGGACAGCTAACCAATCACAACACATTTTGTTTTTCGGAAGGCGGACCTTCATCAAAGTCGGAACTAATCGAGCCGTTTGTGCGAGGATGGGGAGAAAGGTATTGTAATAATGTAAATTATGTGAAAAATAATGCGTTTTTCGAACCACCAAGCATGAGAGCATGTTCTAGTACACCCCCAAAACAAAATCAAGACTTTGTAAAAGGACCCCTTTAAGTTCAGGGGAGACAAACACTCTAGTTCAGTCGGCTTACAAACTAGTTGAGGAGTGAAAACTTAAAATGTTAAGTTGAATGAACAAATTCAGAAGTTGCAAGTTGTCAACTTAAAAAAAATCATCGAAACAAATAAAATGCCAGATAATTTTTTACAGTGTGTTTTCTCTGAGGTCCAAACTGCCTTTTATCTGCAGACCATAAAATGGAGTGATAGGCCGCACTGTATTCTTTCTGTCTTGTTTGCAACTCTATGCAAGCGTTCAACAACAAACTCCTCACACTTATTTGTAAAAGGAAACAAAAATACTTGCTTGTATGATACATATAACATTACATACTACATATATATACTGTACATTGTAACAAAAAACCAGAAGTTGCAAGTTGTCAACTTAAAAAAAATCGAGAAAAATAAAATGCCAGATAATTTTTTACAGTGTGTTTTCTCTGAGGTCCAAACTGCCTTTTATCTGCAGACCATAAAATGGAGTGATAGGCCGCACTGTATTCTTTCTGTCTTGTTTGCAACTCTATGCAAGCGTTCAACAACAAACTCCTCACACTTATTTGTAAAAGGAAACAAAAATACTTGCTTGTATGATACATATAACATTACATACTACATATATATACTGTACATTGTAACAAAAAACATACTCTTCAAAGTTGTAAATAAAACAAAGGTTATTTGAGCATGTTTTAAAAGAAAATGCTACCTTTCTACTTCAAAATTTCACGTTTAACTCAGTTACACGTGGTTTCTTTTTTTAACTATTTGCAGCAATTTCTGAGTGAAAAGTAAATCCGGTTACACTTTACTTGAAGGGGTGTGCATAAGACTGACATGACACCTTCATAATCATGACATGACACCTACATAATTATGACCCTACTCCATTTGACAATTCAATTTCACAAAATGAAACTACACATTATTAACAGTCCATGTTTATCAAACATTTATCAAATAGCTAAAATGAACTAAGCAGTGCATGTTATCCGTTATGTTATCAGTAAAGAATAACATTATCGGATTTTCTTATTAAGTGCTGTTTGTGGCCTGTTGGTTGTTTTTTCAGGTAAAATAAGTCTTAACTTCCTCTTTGGTGAGCCCTCAGTTGAAGATAGATATTCTTGGATGACAGGTGCTGCAGAGCTCATCAGGTCTGAACTGCTGGACTGATCCACCACATCTTGTGGAGCAGCGGATTCACTCACAGGAAGTGCAATATTTGGATTGAATAGCTGCTGAGTGTCACTGGCATCCAGAACGCCAGGGTGTGATGGAGCTGTTAGACGGTTGTGATCATCTGGAAGAGCTAAACTGAGCATTAGTGGGAGTGTTGATGGCATTTGAGGTTCAGATCTACTGTTGAAGGCAGTGTCTAACAGAGTTTCTCCTTGAACAGAAATATAATTTTGACCTTTTTCTTTAATGACAGCATCTGTATCCTTAGACATGGACTTTGATTCCTTGTTTCCTTTTTTAGCACGTTTCGACTTAGAGGTGCCTTGCACAGTATCGGTTTCCTCTTCCTCACTTCCTAAGCATTCAACGTTATCTTTTGATTTTTTGCTAGTTTTATTAATTTTTAATTTATCTTTTTTGTCCTTTTTGATTTTTAGTTTTTCCTTTTTTGCCTTTTTGTACATCTTGTCTTCTACAATATCTCTTTCGTCAATGGACTTTGGATGTACTCTGCTTTTTCGAAGGGGGTTTAAATTTAATTTAACTTTCAGTGTTTTATTTGCTTGTCCTCTGGTTTTCTGGGTTTTAGTCTTACCCAGCTTTTGGGGGCTTTTCTGTGCAGATGTTTTAGATTCTTTCATCCTGCTTTCCTTTTTGTTTCTGTCAGCTGTTGTGGTGAGGACATGTTCCTCCGTCTCGGCTAGATCAAAAGTAACGCTTCTTTGAGAAGCTAACTTAAAGCCCAGCTCACTAACTTGACTCTCACCATGTCTCCCAGCGTTTGACTTGTCATAACCCAAGATGTCTCTGTATAGCATGGCATTGTACATTTGTGCTCCATTTTGAACTGTGTTCTGTGAGTGATTTGTAAATGGAAAGTTCTGGTTATTACTCCCAACTTGTCTGTATGCATAAGTCTGATGACAGTGCAAACAGCTGATGGTTTGGTAAATCGGTTGAGCACCAACATCCTCAGCCTGGCGTTTTAACAGTGAATGATTTCCTTGAGTTATTGCATTGTGGATTTGGTCTGGGGGTCTGAACGTGCCACTCTGGAGGGCTGAGAAATTATTACTGAGGGCCTCCTGCCGTATTCTGACAGCTGATTTATTGTTTGAACCCCCACGATGTTGGGAAGAAGTACCCTGACTGCCCAGATAGATGTTTGGAATGCCTGCCCCGCTCACATTATGTCTTTGTCCACTTGTGTCTGTGAGTAAAACAGAGAGGTAATAAAGATTTAAAACAGGCATTTGAGAATGTGCTTAGTGGTATAAAACAACTAAATAAACTAGATGTCACCACTGGAATGGAAGGAATAGAAGGTGTTGCTATGCAGTTAATAGGTGGTTGTTTACGAAATATTAGTTTTAAATACTGTTATACGGTAAATAAGAACTTATATATGCAATATAGATTTTTATAAGTTACAATTGACTATAACTATACTATAACAAAAACAAAAATAAATTAATACTAAACATAAATATTAAACCAAATAAAAAAATTACAAACGCATACAACAATATGTATAAACATTTTATATCTATTTATAAATATAATAATTTATAAATGACTCTAAAATAATAATGCTAAATGCTGGTTGGAAATCATGAGATTAATAATTAATTTGTTCTATTTTAGGTTTTTGTCCTAAAAATATTCTTAATGGGAGATTATAAAAATTGTAATTGTATTTAAATCTATTTTTATTCATTTTATAATATTAAATGTTTTCCAGATAATATTTTACACATATATGTAATATTTTAAATTTGGACTATTAATGGGTCTTTAAATATGAAAATATATAGCTGCATTTACGTTCTAAAAAAATACAGCAAGGAGGTCATTATATTTGTGGGTCTGTGACGGTTTAAATGTTTGAAAACCTCTTCCTTAGCAGATACTTTTAAAACATTTCAAAGCAAAAGTTGTGCTTGCTAGATTACCTTTGATCTTTTGTTGCAACACAGAATGTTGATAATTTCCTTCATGTTGGCGATTAGCCAACTGTTCACCTACATGATTGGCTTTCTGCAGGATAATCTCTCTTTTGTGCTTTTCTACAGCAAGTGCTGTAGAGCTGCACTTGTGGCAGGTGAAATGACTGTCCAGCATGTCTGATCCTAGATAAGGAGAGTCTTCTGTGTCCCAAGGCTGATGGGATTTGTAGTTGCTGTTGTACAGTGCATGACTTGTAGACAGAGTGTCCTTGCCTTCACAGAAATTACACTGGGTTGACTCCAGGCTGAACGTTTTCCTTTCCCCAACTCTATTTTCCTCCTGCACCAGTTGAAATTTCTTACTGAGTTTGTGGTATGCAATGGCAATCATTCCCAGGGTGATCCCAACACCACCTACAATTAAAAGCAGAACTGATGAAGTGATTCCATTAAAGGGTTAGTTCACCCAAAAATGAAAATGCTGTCATTAATTACTTACCCTCATGCTGTTCCAAACCCGTAAGACCTCCGTTCATCTTCGGAACACAAATTAAGATATTTTTTATTCATTCTGACAGCTCTATGATCCTCCTATAGACAGCAAGGGTACTACCACGATCAACGTCCAGAAACGTAGCAAGGAGATCAGTAAAATAATCCATGTGACATCAGGGGATCAACCTTAATATTATGAAGCTACGAGAATACTTTTTGTGCGCAAAAGAAAAAAAATAACGACTTTATTCAACAATTCATCTCCTCTGTGTCACCCAACGTAGCGAAATTTCGGAGAGTATCCACTGAATGCAAATGGCGTATGTTGTTCTGTGTCAACCGCACCACACGGATACGTGTGTTTTGATTCAAATCAAAGCACAAACAACGTAGAAAACGTATCCACGTGACGCAGCTGACACATGTAACAGGTATGGAAAGTAATGTTAATTTCATATGTAGAATTACACAAACATTTTCACGATGTATACCTGATATGCCTGTCTGTGTGTGCACCTTCCCCTTTAAATTTCAGACAGCAGCGTTAGTCTTCATTTCCTGTCTTTGCACCTCCTCTTCCCTTTCTGCACTGTCTCTGCATGAGAGAGGTAGGTTTCTAATGAGCTCTGATTAATCTAATTTCATCTTTGCTTTAAAAAGCACTTTTATACTCGGTTTAAATCATATTTGTGACATTATTTTATATGTATATTTGATTATTTCTGTATTTTCACTAAGTTTGATCAGTTTTCTGTCGATCGATGCACTTGAGACACATGCTAATTGCGTTGCACTTTGCATTTATTTAACAGAAAAGACAAGAAGGGCGAAAACACACTGTAAAGACTGAAAGAAGAGTCGAACCGTCAACTGATGTCTGTCTGGTTACTACTCTGAGAAAAAACACAATGCAGATTACACCGGTCACACACAGAACAACATATGCTTTTTGCGTTCAATGGATACTCTCCAAAATGGTGCTAGGGTGACGTGGAGGAGACGAATCGCAGATTACACCGGTCACACACAGAACAACATATGCTTTTTGCACAATGGATACTCTCCAAAATGGTGCTAGGGTGACGTGGAGGAGACGAATTGAATAAAGTCGTTTTTTGTTTTTTTGCGCACAAAAAGTATTGTTGTAGTTTCGTAATATTACGATTGAACCCCTGATGTCACATGGATTATTTTACCGATCTTCTTGCTACGTTTCTGACGTTGATCGTTGACCCTTGCTGTCTATGGGAGGGACAGAGAGCAGTCAGATTCCATCAAAAATATCTTAATTTGTGTTCCGAAGATGAACCGAGGTCTTATGGGTTTGGAACGACATGAGGGTGAGTAATTAATGATAGATTTTTCATTTTTTGGTGAACTATCCCTTATTGAATTAAATAAAAAAAATGGAATTAAAAGGGGAAAAAAGTAATGTTTCATGAAAAGTATCCGAACAACAGAACAAAAACAGTTAAACAATTTTGTTAAAGTGCATACTGCAGGTTAGAGATCCATGCAATGTATAGAAAAATAATGTAGGAACTAGATTTTGTTTAAAATATACATTTAAATATGCTACTTGAGACTTCTGGAGACTTCCGCATCTGAAAAATGGCAAAACTGGATGTGATTTAATGAGAGTGAGTGCAGTCAATTTAAAGGTCCACTGAAGTGCTTTGAAACCAGTCTATGCTTGAAACACTATACGGGGAGGCTACAGACCTGGAGCAGGCAGATCTACGGCTCAGGCAGGTCCACGCCCCTGTTGTTCCTGATGCGTCCAGTAGGGGGAGGCTGTACAGTACAGAACAGACCAACCCTGCATCCCAATGTTCATACTATACATTCTAAATAGTATGTGAGATTAAAATAAGTGCGTCCCAAAGCATATATGTTGAAAAGTGTATACCAGAAGTCCCTGGATGGTCTATTATTTCAGGTAGGTTTTTGAAGTGTGGATCCGTGCCAACTCTAATGGCTAATATTGGGGCAGTTGTGGCCTCAAGCTGGTCAAACCAGCCTTGGTTCCTAGACCAGGGGAACCACCCCGGCTGAAGAGATCTGGGTTGCGCCATGGCCTCAGAGCTTCGATGCAGCCGCGGGAGACTGTGATGCTCAAACGGCCCGAAGTCCACATCGTTCAAGAGACTCGAGATTTCAGCCATATCTGCAGCGGGCGCGTGTGTAGTAAACCCAGATGACACACCACTGATGCCGCTGCCATGAGTCCCAGCAGCCTCTGAAATTCCTTCAAGTGAACAGAGCTGCCCAGTCGGAAATGGTGCAGGGAAGACAAAATGGTAGCCGAGTGCTCCTGAGAGAGGCGCTCAGGAGCCCAAGTTGAAGTTGTATTTCAACTTGGCATCTCCACCAAGTTGAAACACAACCCCAGATATGTTATAGACTGACTCGGGGTGAGAATGCTCTTCTGCCTGTTGACACATAGCCTTAGGGAGTCCAAGTGACAATGCAGCATCTCTGTATGGCCAACTAGCGTGTCCCGTGACTGAACTAAAATCAGCCAATCTTCCAGATATTTGAGAATGCGCATCCCACTCACTCTGAGGGGGGAAAGTGCTAATACTAAATACTAATAGCGAATTGCACTTTGGTTCCTATTTTACAACGAATGTAAAAAGTAATTGTAGCCTAGTTACAGTGATATATATATATATTATGTGGGGCTGGGTTTTTCACATGACACAAACGATGACATATTTCAAAGAGTCAATTCTGCTGTTTTTCACATGCACTGTGATCTCTGGCATTTCATTATCTAGTATAATAAACATATCCTATCGCACAGTATTAAAATCCGGTGTTGCACCGAATTCTGTGACCCACTGAATTATGTGACCATAGGCGCTACATTGAGCTAATCCGACCTACTCCTAAACCCAATCCTAATCCTGAACCTAATCTCACTACAGCGCCTACTAGGGTCACATAATTCGGTGGTCACAGAATTTGGTGAAACACCTGAACAAATTAGCTTTTTTCGAGATTAATGCAGATATTTGTGTGTGTGCATTCTGCAGTTCTAAAATATTGATTTAATGTTATACACAGTGACTGTTATGCTTACATTTAGGCAGAACCTTAATTTTTTTGGTGACATTTAATTATTGTGAAGTGAAATAATTAAATTACTGTGTATAACATTAAATAAGAATAAATCATTATACATACAGTGGGTACGGAAAGTATTCAGACTCCCTTAAATTTTTCACTCTGTTATATTGCAGCCATTTGCTAAAATCATCTGGATGAAAACCTTCTCCAGAGTGCTCAGGACCTCAGACTGGGCCGAAGGTTTATCTTCCAACAAGACAATGACCCTAAGCACACTGCTAAAATAACGAAGGAGTGGCTTCCCAACAACTCTGTGACTGTTCTTGAATGGCCCATCCAGAGCTCTGACTTAAACCCAATTGAGCATCTCTGGAGAGACCTAAAAATGGCTGTTCACCAACGTTTACCATCCAACCTGACCGAACTGGAGAGGATCTGCAAGGAGGAATGGCAGAGGATCCCCAACTCCAGGTGTGAAAAACTTGTTGCATCTTTCCCAAAAAGACTCATGGCTGTATTAGATCAAAAGGGTGCTTCTACTAAATACTGAGCAAAGGGTCTGAATACTTAGGACCATGTGATATTTCAGTTTTTCTTTTTTAATAAATCTGCAAAAATGTCAACAACTCTGTGTTTTTCTGTCAATATGGGGTGCTGTGTGTACATTCATGAGGAAAAAAAATTAACTTAAATGATTTTAGCCAATGGCTGCAATATAACAAAGAGTGAAAATTTTAAGGGGGTCTGAATACTTTCCGTACCCACTGTACATATATAATAAAACCTAAAATACATTTTTGCTGTAACTAGGCTACAATGACTTTTTAAAGTCACTCTAAAATAGGAACCAAAGCGCAATCCGTTATTAGTCCTATAGATTCAGTTTTCTACGTATTGTGTAGCTTAATGTGAATAAAAAATATCTGTGTGGAGTTTGTATATTCTCTCTGTATTGACATTATTATTATTATTATTATTGAGAAGTGAAAGGAACGAATAACGATTCCCTCTCCTTGCGCAGACACAAAGACCTTAGTAAAGTTATTCATAGTCGAGTTTGGCCCTGTCCAAAATCGCACCCTAAACCCTCACGGTCGTCCTCTGAGTCCACACTTTTGTGACGTAATGCCACTTTGACTGTCGGGTAGAAGTCTGCTGTGGAGCTCACCCCAGTGCAGGCTCGGCAGAAGTGCGCATCGAGGGCACATAGCAGCCGCAAAGGGGGAGCTTGCGAGCAGCCTTCTGAAAGCTAAAATGATGAATAGGACACCCTACGTGGACTTAACGTACATGTGCATGCTGTGGCCATTGTAAGTCCGCAAGTGCACATGAATGTACCATGTGGGACAAGGCCTTCGTGGTCACCAGGATCAATGGCACAGATAAACTTAAATTATTATTAGAATAATCCTGGCCTGTCTCTGCTCTCTTGGCCGCATAGCAGGCTCATAATTGTATGGCTGTGGTCCGTTAAACGACTCCAGAAGCCTCAAGTAGCATATTTATAAGTGTATTTTAAACAAAATCTAGGTCCTACATTATTTTTCTATACATTGGTCTCTAACCTGCAATATGCACTTTAAAATATTATATTTTCTTCTAAGAAATAATATTATGACAAAACGTTCTTTAAAAAAAGTAATTATTTTAATCACCTTGACTTACTTGCATGCTTTATTTGTGAATAAACTAAGGAATAGTTCACTCAAAAAAAGTTTGCTGAAAATTTACAAACCCTCTGGCCATAAGACGTAGATTAGTTTATTTCTTCATTTGAACAGAGAAAGGAGAAATTTTGGCTACGCTATAATGGATTATGAACATGTGTTTTGGCCAGATGTGACCGTTTAAAGTTAAAACACCTTAATGGTGGATTTGTTTCTTACAGACACGCAGCTTTCCACTTAACAAGACACTAATTGATGGACTGGAGTCATGTGGATTGCTCAGGGCTGGTTCCAGACATTTGGAAGGCCTAGACAAAGTTAATGTTGGAGGCCCCACACCCCCAAGAAAAAGCACCTGAAACAAATATGATTCCTGACATTTTTATTTATACATTTCATTTTAAATTTTGTATATTTTTATTTATACCGTACTGGTCAAAAGTTTGGACCCATTAGCTACTATTTTTTATATTTTTGAAAGAAGTCTCTTATGCTCATCAAGCCTGCATTTATTTGATTAAAAATACAGAAAAAACAGTAATACCGTTGTCAGTCATGGACTTCTTTTGTGTTTTCATTTAGTTTCTGTCGTCCTTTGATTTAGTTAATTCAGTTCACCTGTGTTTGATTAGTTATCATCCTCACCTGTCTGTTCCTCGTTATCTCACACTACTTAAGTTCCCCTTTCAGTTCAGTTAGCTACTGGTTATTAGTTGTGTATGCTGCTTGTGTTACCCTGTGGTCATTTTTCGTTTTTGAAAGTCTTCTTTTTTTGTTATGGCTCACCCCAACTTCCTACTTTCCCTGGAGGACCACACCGGACTATTCCTGGACATTTCCCACAGAACCAGCTACCCAAACGGCGCGCTCTGCTCATTCTACATCGCGAGCCTCAACACCGTGTGCAGACTGCAGTTGTCTGGGGAAGGTCCTCGAGGGAGCTTCGCCGCATTTGTGGAGTGGGTGCTGGTGAGCAACGGATCCTCGTTCACCGTTGGTCAACCGTCACTCCGCTGCGCAGAGTGTTTGCTAGAGCCCACCACAGACGGAGAGCCAAAGCCCGCCGTGACCAATGAGCCATCACCAGAGAGGGCGACTGAGCTGAGGATTGCCCCGGAGCCTCATGGATCATCTGACCAGGTGCAAGAGCCGGCAACAACGCATGCGACGGTGGATGTAACAGTGGAGAGTGAGGACACGGAGAAAGCACCGCCCACTGTACCACCGCTGAGGGGGAGCTGAGGAAGGACTCAGGGTATTTAATTGACTGTTATTCAGAACTACCCAGTCTTCTGTCATCATCTGAAATCTCTGTCTGTCCTGTTACGGCCAAGGAGGCCGTTTTTTAACTGTCTGTCTGCCCCATCACGACCATGGAGGTCATGCCCGAACTGTCTATCTGCCCTGAACATTCTGTCTGCCCCTTCACGACCATGGATGTCGTGCCCAAACTGTCTGTCTGTCCTGTCTCAACCATGTAGGTCGTTCCCCTATCTCTGGCGCTCCCAGTGCTGGGAGTGGCAATCTAGTGTGTGTGGGCAGCACACACCATCCCTGAACCCCCGGACTACTCAAAACTCCCACCCAGCCTCCCTCTCCCACCACCTCTTCATCAGTCCTCACCACGACCTCCGCTGTCCCCTGTCAGCCCTTTAGCTCACCCTCAGCCCAACATCTATGATGTGGGTTTGCCGCGGGTCTGCCAGTCTCCATCAGTGTCGTGGCTGGAGGATCCCTTATCTCTACCTCTAGCCTCTGAGTCCCAGACTCCGCCTCGGCCCATCGACCCAGCAGCTCCACCATGGCTCCTAGCTCCCTCCTCTCCACCGGGGCCCGTCAGTCCACCAGCTCTGCCGGGCTCTCTCGTCCCTCTGGCTCCGCCTTGATCAGTCATCGACCCATCATCGTCTCAGGACTCCACTCCTCCGGCTGCACTTCATCGATCTGTCCCACCGGCTCCGTTGGGCTCCTCCCTCCCTCCAGCGCCACCTTGAACCTCTGTCTCTCTGGCTTCTTCTTCCGGACCCCCACCTACGCCTTGGTCGCCTGAGCCATCTGCTCTGCCTTGGCCCTCCGGATCCTCCCCATCGCCCTGGCTCATCGGCTCTCTGTCTCACCCCCAGGCTCCTCTCCCACCTGCTCCGCCACTGTCGGTCGGCCCCCTGGAGTCATCAGCCATCCCTCCACCATGGCTCCTCCTTCCATCTGAACCGCCCTGGCTTCTCCTGTCTCCTTCCTCCATCTGATCCGCCATGGTCGTCGCCACCATGGTCATCCACTTGCCTGCCTTGGATTACCTTTGTCTTTGTGCGCCTTCAACAAAAGTGTGACAATCGTGAAATATTATTAAAATTTAAAAATGGTTTTATTTTACTACACTTTAAAATATAATCTACTTCTGTGATGCAAAGCTGAATTTTCATCAGGCATTACTCCAGTCTTCAGTGTCGCATGATCATTCAGAAATCATTCTAATATGCTGATTTATTATCAATGTTAGAAACAGTTGTGCTGCTTAATATTTATTTTATAATATTTTTCAAGATTTTTTTTGATGATTAAAAAGCTGTTTAAAAATAGAAATCCTCTTTAAACAATAAGTCTTTACTCTCACTTTTTATGAATTTAACACATCCTTGCTGAATACAATAATACAGTTTTTTCTGTATTTTTGACCAAATAAATGCAGGCTTGATGAGCTTTTGATTTTTTCTAGCTATTCTGCTAGTCCGCTCAAGACGTTTCGTGTCTGGGCGCATCAATGGCACTCACGCACTTCTAAACTCGTAATAAACTGGTGAATGATCTGTCCAGAAATGACGCTGATCGACAGAACAAGTTATATATAGAATACATTGCAATCAATCCAAAACAGATGACGACAACAACGCACACAACTGCATTAGGAGCTATACTTCTTTGCGTGCCTATTTAGCCTTTTGCTTCACAGCACCTGAAGGATGTGTTCCTTACTGCAAACATTCAGAAGGTGGGACCCGCTTTGAAACGGCAACATTAATTGGTTTAATTGCAGGTCAGTGACAATTCAACTATATCCAATGAACAATGAAGCTAGTATTTTGCTGCCTTTTTTGATTGGTGAACTGAAGTATAGGGAATGTTACAGTTATGGAGGCCCCGCCTTAAAGCCTGAGGCCTGGTGTTGTGCCCAATTCTTACCCCCCCCACCATATTATTACCCCCTAAGAATTGGTAGGTTTAGGAGTAGGTGTGGGAGAGGGGTTAGGATTAAGGTTGGGGTTAGGATTAAGCAATCAGGTAGCGACTTGGACGAGAGGGATAATAATTTGGCAGGAGGTAGAAATTTGGCACAACACCGGCCTTGGGATTACTTGTGGAGTATTGTGATGTTTTTATCAGATGTTTGGACATTCACTGCAGAGAATCCATTGCTGAGCAAGTGATGTATTGCTACATTTCTCCAAATCTGTTCCAATGAAGTAACAAACTCATGTACATATTGGGTGGCCTGAGGCTGAGTAACTTTTTAGCAAATTAAAATTTTTGGGTGAACTATTCCTTTAAGACTATATAGTCATGCCCTCAGCCTTATAATGAAAACAGCCAGAATGTTTTGTTATCAAACATTTGCATTAGATACTCACCCAAAAATGAAAATACAATGGCAATAGCAACATTTCTAATATATTGCTGAAAAGTGTTATTAGTTTTAGCCACAACCTCCACTGTTAAATTCCTGTTTGGTGGGGCACAGTTGGCATCAGTCAACTCCAGCACAGCTTGCACAGCTGCGTTATCTGCATTCACACACACCATCCTCTGCCCATTGTACAAGACTTTTTCAGGAGCCTGAATGTAACTTTTGAGAAATGAGGCCAACTCTCTCAACTCACACGTACAGCTCCAACGGTTCAAATCAAGGTTCAGCACTGAGAGCCAAGACAGATAGGAGAACGCATCCGGACCACTGCGTAGATGATTGCGGGACAGATCAAGCCTGCAGAGATGAGGAAGCCCTCTGAAGCTATCACGTCCTAAGTACACAATGAGGTTGTTGGACAAGTCCAATGTTTCCAGGTTCCTCAGGTCAGCGTGGGCAAAGGTGGTGGAGTTCAAGCCGGTGAGGAGGTTCCCCTCTAGTTGAAGCATTTTTAAAGATCTAGAGCTTTGGAACCAGGAGCTGTCAATGTCATTCAGATTGTTGTTACCAAGCTGGAGAGTCTCCAGTCTGTGGAGCCAGGAGAACATAGAGCTGTTCAGGGATTGGCTGGAGATGCGGTTGTGGTCCAGCAACAGTGTCGTTAGAAAAGAGAGGTTCTGAAAGGCATTTTCCATGATGCTGGAAATGGCGTTGTTGCTGAGTGCCAGAACACTCATGTTGGATAATTCAGAGAGGACCATGTTGTCCACAGAATCAATGAGTCCATCAGTAAGCATCAAAACTTTAGTAGAGCCTGGAGCATCTAAACATGATGAATAAAAAGTTAAATTATCCAACCTCCATACTTAAGGAAATTCTGATAATTCATAATGTAAATCAAAAAGCTTTATAACAGTATAGACTTACGTAAAATGTACAGAAATATCAAGTGTCACTCTATATCTCCTAATAATACAGTAAGATGCTTTAAAGGGGTCATGAACTAAGAAACCAAAATTCCTTTGATCTTTTGACATGTAAAAGGTCATTGTACTATAAAATCATCCTGTAATTTTCAGAACTCAAAATTGTCTTGTTAGTCTAAAAACAGCTTGTATTGAAGCCAGTCTGCCAAAACGACAGCTTGTGGAATATGCCACTCTATGATGTAGCCTAATAGTGTGGCTAAACCCCCGCCTTCACAGAAGATGATCAACGTTTAATCTGCCTGTTTAGCTCCGCCCACCGATTCATGCATGTAGTGTAAATAACAAGAGAGGCAAATGCAGGTATACAGAGAAACCAAACGATAAAGATGGCTCTGAACCATACCTGTCAACACTCCCATTTTCCCGGGAGTCTCCCATATTTCACGCCCCACTCCCGTTTTGTTATTTCTCCCGGGAAACTCCCGTAATTTGTATGGCACTACCTCGTTATATAAATAATCACATCAATATATTATTCCAAGGTTGTCCAGTTGCCAGAACTTGTATGAAACGCATCCTACTCACACAATAGACAGATTTTAAAGGGGTCATGAACTAAGAAACCAAAATTCCTTTGATCTTTTGACATGTACAATGGCCTAATAGTGTGGCTAAACCCCCGCCTTCACAGAAGATGATCAACGTTTAATCTGCCTGTTTAGCTCCGCCCACCGATTCATGCATGTAGTGTAAATAACAAGAGAGGCAAATGCAGGTATACAGAGAAACCAAACGATAAAGATGGCTCTGAACCATACCTGTCAACACTCCCATTTTCCCGGGAGTCTCCCATATTTCACGCCCCACTCCCGTTTTGTTATTTCTCCCGGGAAACTCCCGTAATTTGTATGGCACTACCTCGTTATATAAATAATCACATCAATATATTATTCCAAGGTTGTCCAGTTGCCAGAACTTGTATGAAACGCATCCTACTCACACAATAGACAGATCATACAATTTTGAACCAATTTGTGACTTCAACCTGGCAACCTACAACTCAGTTGCACTGTTGATATCTGTGCGGTAGACAGGGGAAGTTGAATCAAGCATCACTGGTAGAAATGGCATTAGAAAGCTCAGGTGGTGCTATGGCGAAAAAAAAAATATATATAGCTGCAAATCTTACAACAGCTGGAGAAAAATTACGTAACGCAGCACAATAAATCACAATGCCCCAAACGTTGGTTCCCAGAACGTTATTTTTATGGTTTGTTTTTGGTTAGCCAGGAAAGTTTTCTAAACAGAAATAGAACGTTAGTTTTTGGTTTGTAGAATGTCATTCTAATGTTCCCCTAACATTAGTATAACATTACCAGAACGTTGTTTTTTGGCTCCCAGAACGTTATTTTTATGGTTTGTTTTTGGTTAGCCAGGAAAGTTTTCTTAATGGAAATAGAATGTTAGTTTTTGGTTTGTATAATGTTATTATAATGCGTGAAAAGCAGGACAGGGAATGACCAGAGAGATTAGGCACATTCGTGACCCAGTATAGTATAAGCGGCATGGAAATGATCTAGATGCCTAATCAGTATTATAAAAACCATATCTTGTTTTTATCTATTGTTTAATTAACAAAAATAATCTGACCACATCAACCTTCATATGCAAGATTAAACAAAATTACATTTGTCCATTCATATGTAAGATTACGGGGTAATCAGATTTTTAAAAAAAATTCAGCTCCAAATAAAAATGACTTCAACACAATTTATGGTTTATAAAATGTCATTTATTCACAGATATTTAAAAAGTGAATAAACAATTACTTGACTTAAAGTAGGATATCAGTACATTAATTTCTTACCACTGAAGTACAGTTTGTGCAGCCGGTCATTCTTCATGTTCTCTTCATTTAGGCATGTCAAATCCCCCCCGAAATCATATGAAATCATATTTACTCTTATAACTATATTAATTTTAAGTAATCATTCAATAAAGCGATCAATAAACGAACGAGTCAGTCAGCCAGTAAATTGAAATAACTGATCAATTTTTTAATTCCATGAGCGGCTCTCTGTGGAAGACTTGTTAAAGCACGTGCCGGAGCAGCACGTGCAGATCAGAGGCGCGCAGTAAATGAAGATGAAACAAACCCATGAATTTATGATTTCTGTTATCACTCTGTAATTGTAGGGACTTCATTACCCATGAGGGCTAGAGCACGGGGGAGTGATGACATAGGGGGAGGCGTAAATAAAGGGGAGTTCGCGATGTGAGTTAGAGAGATGAATGTGTGCTGCGTGTTTATTGAGAGTTAATATAGAGTACATTATACATGGTGTCAGTAGTGAACCTTAAGAATAGGTTACAGAGAACCAATGCAGAAAACAGGCCGAAAGATGGCTGTTGCAGCAGTGCAGATATCTCATCCAGAGCAGTTCGACTTCTCTGAGTCAGTGGCTTATCCAAGATAGATCAGACTGTTCGAGTGCTTTCGTCTAGAATCTGGATTGAGTACAAAGCCCAAGGAATACCAGATAAACTCCTTGTTATATGCCATGGGAGACTAAGCAGACAATATCTTCGTGCTATTTCTGTTGGGTGAGTCAGACAGAAAGAAATATGACTGTGTCATGGAAGCGTTCAGACAGCACTTTATCGGCAAACACAATGTCATATTTGAACGGGCTCAGTTTAATTGGCGATGCCAAAATTATGGTGCAAATGTAGAGACTTTCATAACAGCAGTACACAACCTGGCGGAACACTGCAATTTCGCGGCATTGAAGGAAGAATTAATCTGAGACAGGATAGTTGTAGGTATCAGAGACAGGAGAATGTCAGAATGCTTATAACTGGATCCAGGGCTAACATTAGTCAAAGCTATCCAAACAGTGCGCCAGAATGATGCAGTCAAGAAACAACAAGCAGTGTTACATGGATCATAATTAAAAGAAACTCACAGCTTGAACGGGAATGCGATAAGTGATAAAGCCTCAAGTAACAAAACAGCCAGACAGATACCAGGCCAATAAAATGAAATAATAATGAGTTTTATTTACAGGTGCATCTCAATAAATTAGAATGTCGTGGAAAAGAAACTTGTGTATTAAATAAATTCAGTGCACACAGACTGAAGTAGTTTAAGTCTTTGGTTCTTTTAATTGTGATGATTTTGCTCACATTTAACAAAAACCCACCAATTCACTATCTCAACAAATTAGAATACTTCATAAGACCAATGAAAAAAACATTTTTAGTAAATTGTTGGCCTTCTGGAAAGTATGTTCATTTACTGTACATGTACTCAATACTTGGTAGGGGCTCCTTTTGCTTTAATTACTGCCTCAATTCGGCGTGTCCGAACTATACCTTAGGATGTTGCTTAAGATAAACCTTCTTACGTGTGACGTTAGCAGGTGCTGTGCATGGCGGTGGTGCTGAATAGGTTGATATCGATGGCTCGAGAATCGATTGTTCAATACAGGAGCTCTTTCACTGCGTTATAGAGCGGGTAAAGTGATTCATTATAAAGAAACGCTTTAGAAATATTAGAAATTGCATTTATCGGGGCTCACTGGATTTATAAAATAATCCAAATTTCAAACTAAATGCAACCTTGGATATCACATACACACACATATACAGTATATATATGTGTGTGTGTGTGTGTGTGTGTTTATGTATATGTATAATTTTGCATGTGTGCGAACCTGCAACCTCATGGCCAAAAGTATTCTGCCTTAGCTACATTAACTGGCTTTTAGGCTTCGCTTGCTTTTGAAAGAGTCATTTATATTATCATGTTCATATATATTATGAAGGCCTGGTCGAGCGCTGATGGGTTGGTGATGAGGATAAGTGTCCCGTCCACAAGGCCAATTACTCAGGGGACACCTGGGACATGGCATTGCCTCCATCACTTCGTGCCTGGCCAAAGGCATACGTAGGCTATATAATCAGTGGTGTGACGGAGCAAAATGTAGTGAACACACCGCCACACCGAGGTCTTACTCAGCCCATATCCATCCCCAACCATCTCCAGAAAACTCCCCACAGCATAAAAACAGAGATCCGCCAGCAGCTGAATTTCGGGGCTTAGTGGGTAGCTCCGTCAAGTTTTTCTCTACAAAGTTTGACCAACAAGATGTAAAAGCTGCTGAATTTGCTCTCGTGGAATTTTTTGTAGCATTGTATCTTTTGACATGGTAACTATTCTGACACTACCTATTATGAAATAGTGCACATACACTAACTAACACCGCGGACGCAGCCGTCTTTGATTTAGGACAACTGTTCGCTGTCTCGCTGCCATAGTTTGACCAAACTCCCCATCGCATTCATTCCCTTTAAATAGACTCCTAATTATGTGCTGCCTAATTGTTTACCAGCCGATGTGCCTTTGTATATTATAATGGAAAAACTAACAACCATCAGTATAATGTTTTATTTTTTGCATAAAAATACTTCAATTAATTGAACACTGGGTGTATTACAACTTTAGAATTTTAATATTTATTTGGTTCTGCACTTTTTCTTGCCACAGAATGGCCACTAATGGAGTGAACTGTGAACAGCAATAAGGTATAGCTAAGAGTGGTCCAGACTAACCTTACGAACAAATGACTTACAGAAGGTATACTTAACTAAGAACGTTTCGAGAAACACGTATTAACGTAAAGGTTCAAATTAAGGTATAACTTACGGACGACGTAGCATTAAGAAGGTTTCAGGAAACGAAGCCCAGTTCTTCTCCTCCTTAGCCCAGGTAAGATGCCTCTGACGTTGTCTGTGGTTCAGGAGTGGCTTAACAAGAGGAATATGACAACTGTAGCCAAATTCCTTGACACGTCTGTATGTGGTGGCTTTTGATGCCTTGACCCCAGCCTCAGTCCATTCCTTGTGAAGTTCACTCAAATTCTTGAATCGATTTTTCTTGACAATCCTCATAAGGCTGCGGTTCTCTCGGTTGGTTGTGCATCTTTTTCTTCCACACTTTTTCCTTCCACTCAACTTTTTGTTAACATGCTTGGATACAGCACTCTGTGAACAGCCAGCTTCTTTGGCAATGAATGTTTGTGGCTTACCCTCCTTGTGAAGGGTGTCAATGATTGTCTTCTGGACAACTGTCAGATCAGCAATCTTCCCCATGATTGTGTAGCCTAGTGAACCAAACTGGTAGCTGGTAAGCCAATGAAAATGGCATTACAGTAATTGAGATGAGATTAAACAAAAGCATGAATGAAAGTTTCTGCATCGTTGGCACTAATGAAAGGACGGAGGTGGACAATTCGACGTAAATGAAAGAATGCTGATTTAGAGAGAGAGTTAATATGAGAGTGAAATGAAAGCGAGGAGTCAAACATAACACAGAGGTTTCTAACAACACTAGATGGAGCAATTAGAGTGCCAGTGATATTGCAAGTGAAGTCAGCAGGAACTTTGGTGGTAAGTGATGGGGTACCAATAATGATGATCTCAGTTTTATCCATATTAAGTTTCAGAAAATTAGAGTTAAGCCATGTTTTTATATCCTGCACGCAAACTGAAATTTTGTCAATTTGGGTGGATAGGGAAGGCCTGCATGACGTCTACATTTGAATGTCATCAGCATAAAAATTATAGCTAAAGCCATGACACTGTAGTATCTGACCCAGTGGTAGAATATAAATAATAGACAACAAAGGCCCAAGAACGGAACCTTGGGGGATGCCTTGATTCAGGGGGGCAGTAGGGGATCTAAAGTCCCGAGCAGAAATGTAAAACTGTCTGTCACATAGGTATGAAGAGAGCCAGAAAAGAGCAGTACCAGATATACCCACAGCCGAAAGACGAGAGATAAGCAAATCATGAGAGATGGTATCAAGGCAGAGGTAAGGTCAAGTAATAGAAGTAAAGACAGAGCGCCAGTGTCGCAAGAGAGTAATAAATTGTTCACTACATAGGTTTCATAGATAATTGGATGAGTTTTTGGGGCAGACCTGACCTGTTGAAAAGAGATGGTCTTCATCCCTCCTGGGGTGGTGCCGCTCTTCTCTCTAGAAATATGGCACATAGTCTTAGAGTTTGCACTTGACTAACTGGGGCCCAGGTCAGGAAGCAGACAGACTGGCTAAACCGACCGTCTGCTATCCGCCTCATGTCACAGAAATCAGTTAATTCTCAGCACATAGAGACTCTTTCACCTAGATATCACACTATAGCGATTGTGTCTGTTCCCCGAACTAGAAAATACAAAAAGCGTCCAAACCAAATTAAGAGTAACAATTTAATTGATGTTCAACAAATAAAAAAACGGATGCAATATGAATAAACAAATGATAAAGCTTGGCTTATTGAATATCAGGTCCCTTTCTACGAAAGCACTTTTTGTAAATGATATGATCACCGATCATAAACTAGATGTGCTCTGTTTGACAGAAACCTGGCTAAAACCTGAGGATTACATTATTCCCCCCAAGATTACTGTTATAAACATGAGCATTTCCAAAACCTCAACTTGATGATGTAACAGAAACTATGGACTCTCTCTTTTCTAGCATTTTAAATACAGTTGCTCCTTTACGCTTAAGGAAGATTAAGGAAAACAGTCTGACACCGTGGTATAATTAGTACACTCGCACCCTAAGGAGAGCAGCCCGGAAAATGGAGCGAAGCTGGAGGAAAACAAAACTAGAGGTATTTTGTATTGCTTGGCGGGAAAGTAACCTATCCTACAGAAAAGCATTAAAAACTGCTAGATCTGATTACTTTTCTTCTCTTTGACAACTAGATGAGCCCCAGATACAGATCCCCAGCGAGGACCTTGTCTCAGACAGCCACCGGGACACGACCACAGGAACCAGATGATTCCTCTGCACAATGTGAATTTGCTGCAGCGTGAAATTTAACTGCTGGTTTTGTCTGGCCAGAGGAGAACTGGCCCCTCGACTGAGCCTGGTTTCTCCCAAGGTTTTTTTCTCCATTCTGTCATCGATGGAGTTTTGGTTCCTTGCCGCTGTCGCCTCTGGCTTGCTTAATTGGGGACACTTCATTTCCAGCGATATCGTTGACTTGATTGCAAATTATTGCAAAGAAACTATTTAAACTGAACTGAGCTGGATGATGATTTCACTGAATTCAATGATGAACTGCCTTTAACTGAAAGATTTGTGTTTACTATTGTCATTTTGCATTACTGACACACTATTTTCCTAATTAATGCTGTTCAGTTGCTTTGACACAATCTGTATTGATAAAAGCACTATATAAATAAAGGTGACTTGACTTGACTTGACTACCTTTACAAAGGCAGTTTCAGTACTATTTTGTGGATGGAAGCTGGACTGAAATGGGTTAAATACATTATTTGCTATTAGGAAAGACTGAAGCTGGGAAGCTACAGTACTCTCCAATAATTTAGCAATAAGTGGTAAGTTTGAAATGGGATGATAATTGGATAAAACTGTAGGATTGAGATTGGGTTTCTTGAGAACTGGGGTAACTGCTGCCATTTTAAATGACTGAGGAAAAGAAGCAGTGACAAGAGAAGCATTTATGAAATGAGAGATAGGTGCAGAAATGACCAAATGACACCATTTCAAGACAGAAGTAGGAGCTGGGTCAAGTTAACAGGAAGAAGAATTTGATTTTGAAATAAGCTCGGAGACAGAAGACGGAGTGGTAAGAGAAAAGCAGGACAGGGAATGACCCGAGAGATTAGGCTCAAAGCTAAAATTGATAGCATTGTTCGTAAAGCCCCGGTGGATGGCAGCCGTCTTGTCCAGAAGATAATTTAGAAAGGAGAAGCAGAATTCATCTGAATCTACAGAATCATGAGGTGGGGGTTTGATAAATTTATTTACTATGTTGAATAGTGCATTTGGCCTGTTACTGGCTTTATTAATCATGGCAGAGACTAAACTAGAACGTGCTAGGTGTAAAGCAGATTTTTAATTTTTGAGATGTTCAAGAAAGGCTTGGTGATGAACAATGAGGCCAGTTTTCCTATAGAGACGCTCAAGCTGTTGACCGGAGCTCTCAAGGATACAAAGTTCGGGGGGAAACCAGGGAGAAGTGTGAGTGGAAGGAACAGTTCTAGTCTTAACAGGAGCATGCACATACGAAATATCAGATCATTTAGAGTGAAAGTTTGAGAGAATCAGTGAAGGAGAAGATAAATCAAAAATTTTGAGGAAAGATTAGAGGAAGCAATAGAGGAACAGAATGATGAGATTAGGAGAAAATGATTTAGCAGGACGATAGAGTAAGATGATAATAAGAGAGTCAACCTTCAGTAACATATATTCAAATGTATCGGTGTCGTGGAAATCGAGTTGTGTGATTTGGAGGTTATCACGGTAGATGACAGCGAGACCACCCCCTTTGCTGTGCAGTCTTGGCCTGGACAAATGCTTATATCCATACGGCGTGAGTAAGTTTAACTGCAGGAAGTCATCAGGGACTTGCCAAGTTTCGGTGAGAAACAAAATGTCAAGCATATTGTCAGTTATGAATTCGTTGTGGTAAGGGGCTTTATCCCAGATGGACCAACGGTTCAAAAGGGCAGCATGACAGTACGAGGCAGATTAATTTGATGACCAGGTTAGTTGACAGCTGCTACCAGTGAGATGAATCACAGAGCGCTGCAATGAGCGGCTGGTAGGGGATGCACTTGGTTTGGATGATTTCCGACAGTCAGACCAGATGCATGGAAGAGCTTGCCGGCATTCCGGAGGAGGTCATCTCCAACAAGGGACCACAGTTCGTATCACATACATTCCAACAATTTGCACAAGAAGGCAATTTCAAACTCACCACGAGCAGCCCCCACTATCCCCAAGCAAACAGAGAAGCTGAACGAGCAGTACGCACAAATATAGGATTGTGGACTAAAGAAACCGATTACAACAAAGCCTTGCTCATGTACCGAGCTACACCTTTGGAGCATGGGTTTTCCTCTTCTCAACTGTTTATGGGTAGATGTATCTGCACCACTCTTCCACAAATGCAGAGAAAACTAGATCCAGTGTGGCCAGACTTTCAAGAATTTAGGAAAAAACAAGAGTAAGCAAGAAAATGTCAGGCGATGTACAACAATCAACGTCATAAATCGCATTCTTTGCCTCCCCTGCAGAAAGATCAAAAAGTGTGGCTTGCCACAGAGAAGATCTATGGAGCTGTTTCTCTAACTTGCTCAGACCCCAAGACCGTACATTATAGAGACTGACAGAGGGGTGCTGCGGAGAAATAGAAAACACCTTTGTCCCATTGGAGGTGTTTATAGAGCAGGCAGGGTTTACAAAGCCCAAGAAAGACTGAATTTATAGTTTAGTTGAGTCGGACTAAACAAAAGGACAGATGGATGAATGAGAGTTAGAAAAAAAAAGATTAAGTTAATAAAGGTTGAATATTTTAATGCAGTGTTGAGAAAGATAAGGCTATAACATGTTCTTTGAACAGAAAACGTTATATGTTGTTGAAGAAAAGATGCATTACTTAGCTAAAAGTAGGTGTTGTAATGGTAGGGACTTCATTACCCATGAGGGCTAGAGCGCGGAGGAGTGATGATGTAGGAGGAGACGGAAATAAAGGGGTGTTCGCCATGTGAGTTAGAGATGACTGTGTGCTGCGTATTTATTGAGAGTTAATATAGAGAACATTATACACCCTCTTAACCCAGGCTTAATATTGCTACGTTCCACGTGTGTTCTGTGTATATTGTCTTTCTTTCCGCTCTCCTGTCATTTTGTTATTGTTGCTCCGCTTCTAGGTCGGTGTTTACTGGCTGACTTGACTGCCAATCATCATTATGACGTCATTATGTTCTGCCAATCGGGTGACGTGCCAGCTGTATTTGAGGACTCGAGCTGATTGTGTGTGTGTGCGCCATGCCAGCGTACCTCGTGCTCTAACGCGGTCTCCTGATGCTACATGTATCTTGCTGTGTGTTTTAATCTATTTAGATATTTGATTCTTAGCTATTGACTTGAATTCTTTGTAAAAGGTATCGCAGACGTCAGTTCTAGAGTTCCAGCCTGATTACGTGTCTAGTTAACGTTAAGAATGCATGTTGGTGTGTCCAGCTACTTCATCACATTTTCCCTTCTGTGATGATCAGAATATTTAGTCGGTCGTTGTCATATGGCTTGTTTTGTGTTTTTAGTAGGTTAGTTTATATTCTGTTGGATTAGGCTTGCGAGTGTTATGCCACCCTTGTATTTTTGTTTGTAGTTTATGAGAGTTTAGTTTGGGCGTTGCATATGCTGAAGATTCCGGTTTTATTTTCATACTTTGTTTTGGTAGTTAGTTTAGAGGTTACTTATAAGGAGTGTTCTGTTTTGCTTATTTCTTTAATTTGGGTGACACTCCTGTTTTTGTTTTCTTTTCTTTTCTATGGTTAGACTTTGTTAGACCAAACCACTTGTATCTTTTCTCAATATATTCAGTAAAGTCTTACTGAGGAACATTTCAGTATCGTCTTTTGATCCGCACCACACCCAGTAACAGCTGTCCCACCTAAATGTTACGGTATCATCCCTTCTTAACATCAAGCACGTGACACATGTGTATTTTATTCACATCTCACTTTTATTATCTGTGTGTTGTTGTTGTCTCCGTGTACTGGAAGCTTGTGACACTATAACAAATTCCTTGTATGTGCAAACATACTTGGCAATAAAGCTCTTTCTGATTCTGATTCGAAATTATACTCTAGATTTAATACTGTCACATGGAATTGATGTTGATGGTGTTGAAATTATGCAGCCAAGCGATGATATCTCAGATCATTATCTAGTCTTGTGCAAACTTCATATAGTTAAAACTGTAAATTCTACTCCTTGTTACAAGTATGGTAGAACCATCACTTCTACCACAAAAGACTGCTTTGTAAGTAATCTTCCTGATTTATCTCAATTCCTTAGCATTTCCAATAACTCAGAACAACTTGATGATGTAACAGAAACTATGGACTCTCTCTTTTCTAACATTTTAGATACGGTTGCTCCTTTACGCAAAAAGGGGACCTAATATGCAAAATTCACTTTCACATGTTGTTTGGACATAAATGTGTGTTGGCAGTGTGTGTACACAACCACCCTATAATGATAAAAATCCACCCACTCCTTTTGTTTTAATCCCCATAAATCATAAGCAGTGTCTCCCAACTACCTGTTTTCAGAATTGGTGCTAATGTGACGTCACATTAGCCACAGACCCCACCCACGAAAGTTGACAGACACTGCCGTTTTAACATAGAACCGCCCTGAGTTAGTTCACAGCGAGTTGTACACAGTCCACCATTGCTGCACTGACGAGAATGTCTCCCAAGCATTTTAGGTGTACTGTAGCTGGATGTATGAATCCACATAGCTCTCTCCATTTACTCCCGAAATCTGAGCCGCTGAAGGCGAGGTGGATTAATTTTGTATTCGAAGAAAATGCTCCCTCAACTCTACCGAAATCCGAAATATGTGAATGAGGGTCATTATAAAACAGGTTTTGCACAAAAGTTGCTCCTTAAGGATGGAGCAGTGCCAACTGTTCGTGATCCAGCTACACCTCCAGAAGAAGTATTACGTGTTAGTTTTCCAAATTGCCTTTCTGTAAGAGCTTCTTGGCACTCTGTAAGGCTAATGTTGCTCAAGCTACCATTGTCTGTCTGTTTTCACTGATGCTGCCTTCACGTGCTACCAGAATGATCGTAAATAGGAATGTAGGAGTTAAAACTGCATATGAAAGCAATGTGAAGTCGACCGCTAGAATTAGTCGAGCTCATAATCACAAGTGGGGCTTATAAAGTTTGTAATAGCATGCGATGGCATCATGAGTTATTTTTTATCGCGCCGTGCTCCCGACTGTGTAGTTCACAAAGTGCATTTTTTTTATACACAGTACAATTAGATGACTGACTTTTAAACTGAGTCAGTTTTCTGTAAAGATAACAGGCTAGTACTAATAGTGGAGTGTTTATTTGTAAAGGCTAGCACCAGTATTGCCGGAGCTTGAGCTATTGAAACTCTGCCCTCTTCTCCGGAGCACCAGCTCATTTGCATTTAAAGGGAAAGACACGAAAATGGAGCGTTTTGGCTCATACCCTATAAGTGGCAATTTTAACAAGGTATTTTGAGTAAAAACTTCACATACACATTCTGGGGACATCAGAGGCTTATTTTACATCTTGTGAAAAGGGGCATAATAGGTCCCCTTTAAGGAAGATTAAGGAAAACAGTTTGACACTGTGGTATAATGAGCACACACTAAAGAGAGCAGCCCGGAAAATGGAGCGCAGCTGGAGGTCATAATCACAAGTGGGGCTTATAAAGTTTGTAATAGCATGCGATGGCATCATGAGTTATTTTTTATCGCGCCGTGCTCCCGACTGTGTAGTTCACAAAGTGCATTTTTTTTATACACAGTACAATTAGATGACTGACTTTTAAACTGAGTCAGTTTTCTGTAAAGATAACAGGCTAGTACTAATAGTGGAGTGTTTATTTGTAAAGGCTAGCACCAGTATTGCCGGAGCTTGAGCTATTGAAACTCTGCCCTCTTCTCCGGAGCACCAGCTCATTTGCATTTAAAGGGAAAGACACGAAAATGGAGCGTTTTGGCTCATACCCTATAAGTGGCAATTTTAACAAGGTACACAGTACAATTAGTACAATTATATGACTGACTTTTAAACTGAGTCAGTTTTCTGTAAAGATAACAGGCTAGTACTAATAGTGGAGTGTTTATTTGTAAAGGCTAGCACCAGTATTGCCGGAGCTTGAGCTATTGAAACTCTGCCCTCTTCTCCGGAGCACCAGCTCATTTGCATTTAAAGGGAAAGACACGAAAATGGAGCGTTTTGGCTCATACCCTATAAGTGGCAATTTTAACAAGGTATTTTGAGTAAAAACTTCACATACACATTCTGGGGACATCAGAGGCTTATTTTACATCTTGTGAAAAGGGGCATAATAGGTCCCCTTTAAGGAAGATTAAGGAAAACAGTTTGACACTGTGGTATAATGAGCACACACTAAAGAGAGCAGCCCGGAAAATGGAGCGCAGCTGGAGGAAAACAAAACTAGAGCTATTTCGTATTGCTTGGCGGGAAAGTACCCTATTCTACAGAAAAGCATTAAAAACTGCTAGATCTGATTACTTTTCATCTAAGCTTCGTGTTGGCTTCGTGTTGGCAGGAAAGGACTTCTACTTATAGAAAAGCTCTAAAAACTGCTAGATCTACTTACTTTTCGTCTCTCTTAGAAGAGAACAAACACAACCCCAGGCATTTATTCAATACAGTGGCTAAATTAACGAAAAATAAAGCATCAACATATGCAGACCTTTCCCCACAACACAGCAGTAATAACTTTATGAATTTCTTTATTTCCAAGATCGATACTATTAGAGATAAAATTATAACCATGCAGCCGTCAGCCACATTATCACATCAGATAGTGCACTATAGATCCCCTGAGGAACAATTTCACTCATTCTCTGCTATAGGACAGGAAGAATTGTATAAACTTATCAAATCATCAAAACCTACTACATGAATGTTAGACCCTATTCCATCTAAACTACTAAAATAGGTGCTTCCAGAAGTCATAGATCCTCTTCTGAATATTATTTCTGAATATTATTAATTCATCAATGTATTTAGGATATGTCCCTAAAACCTTCAAATTAGCTGTTATTAAGCCTCTCATTTAAAAAAAAAACACAAATTGATTCTAGAGAATTAGTTAATTACAGACCAATCTCAAATCTCCCTTTTCTGTCAAAAATACTAGAAAAGGCAGTATCCTCTCAGTTATGTTCCTTCTTAGAGAGAAATCATATGTCTGAGGATTTCTAGTCAGGATTTAGACTGTATCATAGTACTGAGACTGCTCTCATCAGAGTTACAAATTACCTTCTCTTATCACCCGATCATGGTTGTATTTCTCTATTAGTACTACTGGATCTTAGTGCTGCATTTGACACTATTGACCACAACATTCTTTTGAGTAGACTACAAAATGATGTTGGCATTAGTGGAATTGCATTGTCATGGTTCAAATCTTACTTATCAATTCATAGCAGTAAATGACGAGATATCATATCGATCACAAGTACAGTATGGAGTGCCACAAGGCTCAGTACTAGGACTGTTGCTTTTCACACTTTACATGTTACCCTTGGGAGATATCATCATGAAACATGGTGTTAGCTTTCAATGTTATGCTGATGATACTCAGCTCTATATTTTTCGCAGCCCGATGAAACCTACAAATTTACAAAACTAACGGAATGCATAGTTTATATAAAAAACATGAAAACGGCCAAACATGAAGGTTCCACAGCTCTGGCCGAGGATGCCAAATCATGCCCTTCACTTGCGAGAGAAGGTCCTTCCTCAGCGTTACTGGCCACGGGGCTGCCGATAGCAGCTGAATCAACTCAGGGAACCATGCTTTGTTACTCCAGTGGGGCCACCAGGAGGACTGAGCATTCGACTTCCCTGACCTGTCTGATGACCTGAGGGAGCAGGTCAATTGGAGGAAAGGTGTACAGATGAGTGCTGGGTCAATCATGGACCAGGGCATCTCGCTGTCTTGAGAAATAAATTGGGCAGTGAATGTTGTCTTCTGAGGTGAAGAGTTCCACCTCTGCCCTCCCGAAGACAGACCAGATCATTTGAACCATCTGGGGATGTAATCTCCATTTCCCTGGAGATACATTGTGGAGATACATACTATTTAAACTGAACTGAGCTTTTTGATGACATCACTGAATTCAATGTTGAACTGCCTTTAACTGAAAATTGCTTTTTCAGTAAAGATTGTTTACTATTGTCTTTTTGCATTATTGACACACTATTTTCCTATTTAATACTGTAAAGTTGCTTTGACACAATCTGTATTGTTAAAAGCACTGTATAAATAAAGGTGACTTGACATTGTCTCTGAGCGTTCTGGCGTAATCCATGCTCTCGTCTGAATTGAGTCCACAACTGTCCCCAGAAAGACTACTCACTGTCTGGGAGACAAAGAGCTCTTGGTCAAATTGATTTTCAACCCAAGATGCTGTAGGTGGCTGAGCAGCAGCTACCTGTGAGTGTTGAGTTCCCGTTCTGATCTGATCTGGCTAAAACCAACCAATCGTCGAGGTATTTCAGAATACGGATTCCCATCTGTCTCAGAGGGGAAAAAGCCACGTCTATGCACTTGGTAAATGTGCATGGGGCCAGGGAGACCCCAAATGGCAGAACTGTGTATTGCTAGGCCACTCCCTCGATTGCAAATCTCAAGAATAGTCTGTGATGGGGAGGATATCTGGATGTGAAAGTATGCATCTTTCAGATCCACACACATACTTGCGCGAGGATCTGTTTCAAAGATAACATCTTGAATGGCCATCACCATGAGTGAGCAATTCAGATGTCTGAGATCGAGAATAGGTCTGAGCCCGCCATCTTTCTTGGGAACGAGGAAGTAGCGGCTGTAGCAGCCTGACTCGCTGTTTCCTAGAGAAACCATATCAATGGCTCCTTTTGCAAGCAACATCTGTACTTCGGACCGAACAACGTGGGCTTCGTTGTCCCATACCGAAGTTTGAATAATACCTCTGAAACGAGGCGTCCTGCGAGCAAACTGAAGCGAGTAACCTCATTCTATGTTTTTTTAGAAGCCAACTTGACACATCCAGGATGGCTTTCCAAGCCTGCAGCCGGATGGCAATGGGTTCTATCTTTTTGAAAAGTAGTTCACTGCACAGGGCAGGGAACTGACATTCGTGATATTGAGGAGAGGCGAAACGCTCATTTTGTGAATATATGGGTCTGCTATAACAGCGGTAGCTTGCTTGGGCATGCGCTGAACTGACAGGATGGGCCCAGCTTGAATACAGCTTTCATCGCTCTATGTTGAGCGGAGGGATGTAGAGTAAGGGCGAGCTTTCTTTGAGGGAGTTCCGGCCTGGGCGAGAACTGACCCTCTCCTCTTCCTCTCTGCAAACTGATCAGGACGGCTTCTGAGGCTCAGGGTCCAATGTCACTCTAGGGCGGAGACCTTGGTGCTTTGGAAACGGGTACCGCTTCTCCATCCGAGGGCGCTTCCAGAGCCCGCGAGCAGCAGCTGTTCTTCTTTGGCTTCTTGGTCACAGAGTCAGGAAAGAGATGATCTTGTTGATGAAGGAGAAAAATTCTGATGAAATGGCTCTCTGAGCCAACTTATATAGCAGTCGGCGCCTCCCCTTCTGGTGGGCTTGAGTGCCATTCGTTTGTGCAGCTACACAAATGTTAACAAATCAGGCTTCTGTAACCGGAGATTCCCCTAGCGTCAAAACACTGATGCAATGGGAGAGACCATTCAATTGCAACCTATAGGGAATGTTCATTCAGTGTTTGCTGGGTAAGAACTTGGTCTTTTGTTCACTTCATTTTACTGCTGATTCACTTACAAACAATGCACAATTCGACACGGGATTTTCATAAAGATTTAAACTAAAAAATGATGCCATGCCAACTAACTTGTAATGACAGAGGTGGATCAGACACATGAGTATTTGTTATATTTAACAAATAGTGGACAATACCACACCCCAACAAGTAAAACATGTGGTAGGGAGAACCAGGCCTCTGGTTACCATGGTAACAAAGACACACCTCAAGATAAGATTGTTTTACAACTCAAAAGGAATGTAGAGGTTTCACTCTACATTCACTTTGAAACAGACACATTTCTCACTGGCTCAGTCGCACTTCCTGAAGGGTGGGACATCCTCACAGTTTAAAAGATCACAAGATCAGAGTTAAACAGAAGTTTTCAGATGCAGAGCTAAAAGTCCTCAAGAAGCCAACCTAAGCTTGACTTCGACCTAATTTTTCCACTTCAAGATCCTCTGACTCAAACTGGTTCTTTTTCATCAACCAACTTTAGCAAAGATCAACTTGAGCCTTCAGATTGCATCAGGACTCTCTTTCAGACAGACAAGACTAAGTATCAAACTGAGTCTTATTAATTGATACATTAAGTATCATTTGCTGCACCGAGACAGGACAGAAAATAGCCTATTACTTATAAATTATGATGTTTTTTTGATGTAAAAATCTGGATAACGTTAGGGGACCTCAGAGAACAGTACAACATAATAAAAAAGGCAGTTCATGACCCCTTTAATTGAATGCTTAGATTCATGATCAAAGTTTTTTTTATTATTGTGCGGGCAAAACATTTACTGCAATGCAATACATTGATGATTGAGAGATGCACAAATGAATGCTCCTCAAAATGTATCATATTTGAAATTTACATTTTATATGTATTTTTCTAAAATTTAATAATAATAAAAGGCCTTTTTACTTGCTCAAAGTATAAACTATCAATCAGAAGACAGAAGGAATGTAGTAGATTGTGTACAACAGGTTTTTCAGCAAAGTTTTAATCATGTTGATAAGGCCTTAGAAATTTGTGTATCAAATATGATAGAGTAGGCTTTAAGAGTTAAAAATGCATTTCCAACAGTTTTCAGTGTACTTAAAAGGGTTAGTTTACTCAAAAATAAATTCTGTCATCATTTTCTCACCCTCATGCGTAAATCAAAATATATTTTGAAGAATATTTCAACTGTTCTTCCCTATACAATGGGCTCCAACAACAACACTGGACACCTTTGACTTTTACTGTATGGACAAAACACTTGGACATTCTTCAAAATATCTAGTTTTATATTACACAGAATAAACAAGTCAGGTTTGAAACAACATAAGGTGAGTAAATTACAGAATTCAAATTTTTTTCCTAATCTATCCCTAAAACAATTCTTCAGCGTCATAATAATTTACTTACCAATTATGTTTAAGAGTTTATTACAGATGATGACATCTTCAGAACACACCACACAAGAAGAAGGGCAGAGCAACGACAGCTGAACTTGAGTGATTGTCACCATTAGTAGAAGGCAGACACCTGAGAGGAACCATTAGTATAGTGTTCACCTACGTTAGTCTGACAGTTTGTACCTGACCTTATTTAAATGCAGAATATATGAAGAATCAGCTCTGAGACTACTTGAAACAATATGCACATACTTCTCATGATTTGCCGTTGACGTCAGATAGTGTTGGACTTCCAAAATGGCTTTGTTCAGGCCACAACATTTATACAAAATCCTCCAAAACAAAGCAAAGAGCAAGAACTTGCCAACAAAAGCACAAAAGAGTTATTTAGTCCAGATCTATTCACTCAATAGTACTCATAACTAGTTATTCTGTGTTTTCTGCAATTGGTAACCGCACCTGATGATGTGCTCCTCTGACCTCTGTTGCTTGGAGACGCTGACTGCCAGACAGATGAGGGAGGTAAAGTTATAAAACATGCATGATCATCCACCTGATTCCTTCTGTGGAGGTGATTCTGCTTTCTATAGTGTGTGAAGACACTAGCAACACCTGCCACGTACTCTTTGATCGTAACTGTAAAATAAGAATGTGACTAATGATAGTTTCACATCTCAAATGGCAACTATTTAACTCCTCCTCAAGGAAAGGTCTTGTTTCAAATCCTACTTTACATACTACAACCAAATTTAACACAAAACACTGACAATCTTTAGTATAAAAAAATATAAAATAAAAAATACATTTAATTAATATTATATATAAATTTTCAGGATTATTGATTAATAGAAATTAGAAATATATATTTTTTTGTAAAAATGTAAAAGTATTTACTGTCACTAATACTCTTTAATGCTTCCTTGATGAATTATTAATCTTTCAAAAAAATATCTTACCTGATATATATATATACACTGAAAAAAATATATACACACACACTTCCTATTCTATTTTAATTCTACTTTATCTATTTAAAAAACCCACTAGCTTTCTATTTTTTCTATTCTATTTACTTGTTTTTCTTTGTGTTATAGAGAGAGAGAGAGAGAGAGAAATAAATGGATGTATGCATAAATAATCTATCTATCTATCTATCTGTCTGTCTATCTATCTAATCAACCTGGGTTAAATTCAAGTCAAGTTCTTAAACATTTTACAATTAAGCAAATTAAATTTTTATTACATAATCAGTACATACAAAGACTCTGTGCTTACCACACACGGCGCAGTATCCATATGAGGGTCCAAACAAGTTTCTAAACCTTTCCTCATTATTAGATTCTCAATGGTTCCACTGTTCTACAGTTACACCGTGTCTCGGTGAGTGCAGTGCAAACAGGGCACATAGTACTGCATTAGGCTAACCGAGACTTGTCATTTGCACATATATTGTTGCTCTTTTGTTAGTTTTGACTGCTTTTATTGTCCTCATTTGTAAGTCGCTTTGGATAAAAGCGTCTGCTAAATGACTAAATGTAAATATATATATATATAGAGAGAGAGAGAGAGAGAGAGAAATAAATGGATGTATGCATAAATAATCTATCTATCTATCTATCTGTCTGTCTGTCTGTCTGTCTATCTATCTAATCAACCTGGGTTAAATTCAAGTCAAGTTCTTAAACATTTTACAATTAAGCAAATTAAATTTTTATTACATAATCAGTACATACAAAGACTCTGTGCTTACCACACACGGCGCAGTATCCATATGAGGGTCCAAACAAGTTTCTAAACCTTTCCTCATTATTAGATTCTCAATGGTTCCACTGTTCTACAGTTACACCGTGTCTCGGTGAGTGCAGTGCAAACAGGGCATGCGTTGAACCAGCATGTTACCTGATCTCAAAAATGAGGTAAAGTGTCCAGCAATGCCTGACAGTCACAAACACAAAAGTTCTTCCTTACACTGTTAATTTTTTTTACACAGAGCCAGACAAGCCCTAAACTGATGGACAATCAGCAGTCAAATGATTACAATATAATGCTGTGTGGATTATCTACTAATTATTCAAATCAGTAATGCATACAATGGAAATACCATTTTGAGGCCAGTTGAACAGTTGATGGTCTCTATTGACTTCCATGGTATGGAAAAAAATAAATCATGACATAATTTTTATTTTTGGTAAACTGTCCTTTTAACATTCTTCAACATATCTTATTTTGTGTTCAGCAAGAGAAAGAAACTCATAAAGGTTTGAAACAACTTTAAGGGTGAGTAAATGATGGGTGAACAATCTCTTTAATTTCTCTTTTCCTAATATTTACTATTCATGTTATTTATTTTAAACTGGATAAGAAGTAATTTCCTGTTACTAAATGCAGCAGCTAAAATTCTCAACAGCTTGGGGGTCACATTTATGAACTCTCCATGGATTTCATCCTAAATGTTTATATAGGCACAAAAGCTAGATTTTGCAAACGCTCAAAAGCCAGAACCTTTGCAAAAATCCCTTTATACTGTAAATCCCAGTCAGGGGAAGACTGTGCATACATGCATCTCCACCCCGACTCCTCCCCGAAATCACCACATTTGGAGCTTACAACGCCTATAGTTTTACTATGCATAACCTCATCTGCATATAATTTCTATGCACATTCCCTTCCACGTGACACCATGTTTATCACATCAAAGGTAGACTATAAATGCCATTTGTGCCATGCACATTTTTATTGCTAAAAATCATCCGGTATCCTTGTTACGTCTTAGAATAAATATAGCAAAATATCCATAAAAAACTGTTTAAAATAATTCTCAGAAAAATAATTTAGAATAGAGTTCATTCATTTCCACTGGTCCAATAATATTTCAATTGTTTTAAAAAATTCAAATTTAATTAAATTAAAGCGGTTTTGCTGATAAGGTGAACATATTTGAGCTATTTTTAGTGGAAAAATATAGGCCTACATTTATTTCAGTGTAAATACAATTATCTGACTCTGTGCGTCATTGACTAATTATTTTAAAAAGGAAACATGCAAATCTTACCGTTTTCTTCAAGTTTTATCCTTCCAAAACAGTGGTATTTTTCATAATGTTGTGGAGATGCCTTCACACGGCATCAACACTTCCGTGCAGCTGTAGTTGTACAGTAAGCTATCATTGGTCCTATTCAAACCGGACAATAGACCGTTCCACCGAATCCAGCATTGTCCGCCACAGTATCGAAGTAAGTGAGCATCATTGATCATTGTTCTCGCTAAAAATATTTTCTCATAACATGAGATCTGCAGTTTACTTTACATATAAATTATTGTGCACCTATAGCACTCCTCGCTGTCATTAAAACATAACATATTACAGGAAAAGTAATCAAGCGCATCCACTACAAACAGGCTGTCTAAATTCATATAATTTTGGTTTAACCTCTGCGTAATGACTATATGTAACTTCAGTGCTTATCTCCATTAATGAGAGTGGAATATTTAATGTAAATGTAGCCTATATGATGAAATAAAAACAGTTTAAAATCGGTTTACTTCATTACTTTTCTCTCTCCAGGAAAAAAGTCTGTATGCATGGGTCAGAGTTTGCGTGCAGGTGTGCAAATTTTCCCATCAAGATTTGCATGGGAAATCTAGGAATCTGCATAGGAAGCATAGGAATCTGCTCCTTTCAGGGCAGGTTTTGTGCGTACACAACGGTTATAAATGAGGCCCCGGGTCTGTCAACACTGTACCCAGCCAACATTTGTATGTGGGGCCCATATGGGTATGAACTGGGCTGAAAAATGGTCCCCATATAGGATTGTTCCATAATGGCCCCATGTCAACTGCCCACATGGATTTCATATAGGATTGCACTTGTTACAAGGTGGGACCCACTTGGGCAACATGCACGAGACCCATCTCGGTCCCAGCTTTAACCCAGCTAACATTTGTATGTGGGGCCCATGTGGTTTTGAAATGGGCTGAAATATGGGTTTTATATGGGATTGTCCACGGGTTCCATAATGGCCCCATGTTAATTGCCCACATGGATTTCATATGGGAGGGGACTTGCCACTAGGTGGGACCCAACTGGGCTACATGTGCAGGACCCATCTCGGTCCCAGCTTTAACCCAGCTAACATTTGCATGTGGGACACATCTGGGTTTGAAATGAGCTGAAATATGGGTTTTATATGGGATTGTCCACGGGTTCCATAATGGCCCCATATCAATTGCCCACATGGATTTCATATGGGAGTGGACTTGCCACTAGGTGGGACCCAACTGGGCTACATGTGCAGGACCCATCTCCGTCCCAGCTTTAACCCAGCTTACATTTGTATATGGAACACATGTGGGTTTGAAATGGGCTGAAATATGGGTTTTATATGGGATTGTCTGCGGGTTCCATAATGGCCCCATGTTAATTGCCCACATGGATTTCATATAGGATTGTTCTTGCTACTAGGTGGGAACCAACTAGGCAACATGTGCAGGACCCATCTCGGACCCAGCTTTAAGTTTTATGCAGGTACTACATGGGCTTGAAACAAGGGTTGTAAGTGGGATTGTTGGCAAATCTGTATAGCAACACCACACAAATAAAATAGCAAAAACAATTACCATGGCAGAAAGCAGTAGAGAGAAAAGTGAATTCCTTTCAAATTTCAATTTTATTTAACTTAACAATATATGTCATGTTTGTCACAATGGCACAAAACTTTTAGAACCAGCCTCAAGTGTTTTGGGAAGCTTTAGCTCACTTTAAAGAGAAATGTAGGAATACAAGTAAAAAAAAAAAGAAGAAACAAAAATATACAGAACTAGAACAGTTAGAAGCAGCAACTTTTCAAGTCAACCTTAAACTGCATCCATCTTTTGGTGCCTTCTTGAGGCCCTCTGTCCTCCTCTGTCTCTTGCTCCAGTGAACCATTTTGACAGTGCCCTCTCAGCCTCTTGCTGGTTGACCTTTGATGTCAGCAGGTTGTTCTTAAGAGCCTCTGCAAAAACAAATGACTTTTTAAGATAACAATATACAAGTTCATTAACATTACAAATTAGGGATGGTCTGACCAATTGGCTAAAGATCAGTATCGGCAGATAATCACATTTTGTATGACTCAATCGACAGTCACTAAATTTGGCCGATCTAACAAACTGATGACAATTTAATGACAATGAACTTTAGCACCACAGTCGTGTCATCAACAGTGTGGAATTGTATCAAGGTCTCAAGAAAAAAAAATAATTCACCATTTGCCGTGTATTGTTTAAAGAAATATCATATTGAGGAACTCTGGCTGATGGATTATCAACAAACCTCTTTGTCTAAGGTAGGGCTCAGGCACAATTTAATGACAATGAACTTTAGCACCACTTTAGTTGATAATCCATCAGCCAGAGTTCCTCAATATGATATTTCTTTAAACAATACACGGCAAATGGTGAATTATTTTTTTTTCTTGAGACCTTGATACAATTCCACACTGTTGATGGATTATCAACAAACCTCTTTGTCTAAGGTAGGGCTCAGGCAGCTCCTCCACACGCTCACAGCAGAAAGCGACAGGTAAACTTAGCGCGTGTGATTATCTGCCTCTCTCCTTCTTTTTTTTTTAAATATTTTGTCTAAAGTTTTAATATACTGCATCTTTTAAATAAAACAATTTTTCAGAGTATAATTTCATATGTCAGGCTTTAACAGGGGCATGCACAGAGTTCCTCAAGGGCAGGGGCTCAAATGTAAATATATATATATAAAATGATGCTGAAAATTCAGAAAAATAAATTATGAACGGTTAAACTGACATCCTGTCAAAAAGCTAGAGCAGGTGTCACTATCTGGGTTAACAGTTAAAGAATGGAAAATGTTAAGGTGTGAAAACCTGCTCGCATATTTTTGCAAAGGTGCTGCTGCATTGTAGAATAGATGCATAATTGTGGGTAGCATAAAAAGGTCAGACATCCTGTGTTAGCAGATCGGAGATAAACTTTGTTTGAACCTCTCCGCATATATTTTTGGAGATGTACGTACGTGTATATTCTGTGCTTAGTGTGATGATGTAAGGGAATTGCAACTCGCTGAAACAAGGGGTGTGACCAAGTGTTTTGTGTGTCTTGCATTTATCCAATGGAGTGTTTGAAGAGATGCTTTGCCAGAGAGGGATTTTGTAACGCCCTCTCCTATATAATCAAGTGCTTTATGATTTTGCGGGGCCGGAAAACGGGTGAAGACTATACGCTGTTACTTTCTTGAATTTTGCTTATGAGTTATTGTTTTTAATAAAGCGAAACCATTTGTATATGGTGAATCGATAAACTTTCTTTTAATCAAGACTCTGAGTAATTTATTAAGGGTAACACATTATCTGAATTTAGTTCATAAATCTCCAGTGCGGACCTCATAGTGGTGAAAACCCTGATGAGCTGGTCAGAACGTTTCGCTGTGGACCCCGGACCTTGCATTACACTTCCCATTAATGAGAGGTAAGGGCTGTATTTGCTTATGACAGCTACAGGTGGGGGGGTAAAGTGTATATATGAGGTTTATTGGTTCGTTAAGTACGGAATTTATACAACAAAGTGTCAGTTGCGTTGCTGTCTATGGAGGGGGGAATCGTCTCGGATTTCATTAAAAAAATCTTAATTTGTGTTCCGAAGATGAACGAAGGTCTTTGGGGTCTTTGTTGTTCCAAACCTCTACGGGTTTGGAACAACAAGAGGGTGCGTGATTAATGACTGAAATTTCATTTTTGGGTGAATTAACCCTTTTTAAGTAGGCATGACCACCTGTGATGCCGGGAGGAAACATTTCAATGGGAATTCAATAAGTAATCATTCTGTAACAGTGGACATACTGTCTGCAGTAGGGCTGTGCAATTATTGAAATATCGCAAATGTACATATCACAATATGAATATCGCTACAGCTTGCCATATTTGGGGCCATTAACAACAAAAGACAAAGAGAAAATCACTCACTGTTCTTGCCTGAGTAACTTTTGTAGCTTTAATAAGAATTAGTGCATATTTAATTCATAGAGTGAAAACTAAGCAGTGTTTTATTTTTATTTTTTATTATTCAGTTCCTAAACTGATGTTAAAATGATTACACTGATGTTAAAATGACATTTTTATGTAATCCTAGAGTAAAACACTACTGTTTAGTTTCAGTTGTTGTGGGGGTGTTTTCTTACAAAAAGTGAAACATGTAAGCAAATTCTATCAGAATCAGAATCAGCTTTATTTGCCAAGTGTGAATTTGTGGTTTTACAGGAGCTCATATTAGTGGTGCAACGGATCACAAAACTCACGGTTCAGATCATAATACAGATTTTGATTCACGGATCGGATCATTTTTCGGATCAGCAAAAAAAAGTTTGTTTTTCATTTATTACTAAATGCTTACGTTAAGTACTTCTATACGCCAGCAGAAACTACTAGCTTAACTAGAGTAATAATAATAACTTACAAAAGCATTGCTCATTGTTAGCTCATTGTTAGCTAATGGTAGTTAATACTAATGTTAACTAATGGAACCGTATTGTAAAGTGTTTCCATCAAATTTAAGATCACAGTATTAACAACTTAAGTCATACTTACCATACACAACGTTGAAAAGACGCAAATCTTTAAACTTTTTTTTTCCCATGACGACCAAACAAATTGTACTCCAATGCCAGCTCATTTGATAAGATGTATTTCATCATTCTTCTTGTTGTGTCATCTACACTTGTGCCACCTACATCTGCCACCATGGTAACCTAAGGATGAGAGCCTAAAGGAGAAACCAATGGTTTACATAAACTGCAAAACCAAGAAGCTAATAAGATTAAACAAATCAGTTTTTTTAACTTAAATGAGTTCCAGGAGGAGAAATAAATAATTAAAGATAATAGTAATGATAAAATAAAGTAAACTTACAACAGCAGACATGACACTACGATCCCCCAACTTCTGATCAAGAGCCTCAAGGTCAGACTGGGTTTTCAGAGGTAAGGCCACTCCTTCAGGAACCTCTACCACTGGACCCGTCTTGCTTTTTCAGCAGGGCATTCAACATCTTACCATGAACACGTTGTGTCTCCTTCACTTCTTCTAAGATTGTCAGAAGCTTAGTGAACATGGCTTTACAAGTAAGGCTGGTAATTGTGGCTGTGGGGCTGGTAGCTCTACGGGCTATGGAGCTGCTAACTCCTCGGAGTGTTGCGCTGGTAACTAGTGATGGGAAGTTCGGTTCTTTTCCGCGAACCGGTTCTTTCGGACAGTTCGATTCAATAAACCGGTTGAAAAAACCGGTTCACCGGTTCTTTTACGCTCGACGTAATGACGTCATTGGCGATGACGTAACGGGTTTAAGTCTATCGCGGGCTTAACACATTCAAATATAAAGTCAGTAATCATAACATCAGTCAATTAAAACATCATTATAATCTGATACGTTTCTTACAATTTGGATTTCTGTATCTAAAGCATCAACACATATACAGGCAGTGATCTGCAAACTAGGATGTTTTACAGTTATGACGTCAATAAATTAGTCTTCATCAGCGCAGAAACTATGCTCCGTTTACTATATATAATCCATTACGGTTTATTTGTAATTAAGTAAACTTACGTTTCGCCGGATTGCCCTTCATTCAAGTCTTCGGTTTACCCGAGCTCATAACATTAGCACAGAATCAGTTGTCCAAAAGAACCAGTTCGGTTCAGCACGCTGTGTCAGTCATAGTAGGCAATCTGTTCGGTAGCTTCACGCTGAATCGCGCATGCGCAGTATCATCAGCTCATCGGTTTTCAATTCGGACGTGTCCAAAAGAAACGGTTCTCGGTTCAGTGTACTGGTGATCCGAAAACCGATGCAACCGGTTCTTGGCTGGAGAACGAGAACTGCTCTAACCGGCACGCTGCACGCACGTTCAGTATATCATCAGCTGCTTTACTCATGTCGTGTTCATGTTCTATTTATTACAAACTACATTTGTGAATGTGTCATTGTTAACTATAATTAATTACAGTACAGGTATTTCATAAATCATCCCTTATTCCTATTAAACATAGAGTCTTAATTATTATCCAACATTCCTGACAAACCCCTTTGGCCTATAACCTAACATAATCTTCAACTGAACAAAGTACACAGATTAGATACATTCATCTTTTTTAAAAAAGTAAAATAAAATATATTTATATCACACTATCTGATTTTTAACAAAATACTTGAAAAATTACACGCAGTATCATCAGCTTATCGGTTCTCAAATCGGACGTGTCCGAAAGAAACGGTTCTCGGTTCAGTGTACTGGTGATCCGAAAACCGATGCAACCGGTTCTTGACTCGAGAACGAGAATCAGCTCATCAGTTCTCAAATCGGACGTGTCAGAAAGAAACGGTTATCGGTTCAGTGTATTGGTGATCCGAAAACCGATGCAACCGGTTCTTGACTCGAGAACGAGAACCACTCCAGCAGTGGGCTTGTATGTTCGTTATCCGGCTGCTCTGCTCGTGTTCATCTTCAGTTCTCTCTTCACAGCAGTTCAGTCAGTGTACTGTTTGAGTAAATAAATTACTCCGGGATATTGGTTTATTTCGACTCAGAGGGAGTGTCAGCCACGTTAAAAAAGTGAATAACTTAAGTAATTTGTGGATTAATACTTACTGGAGACGCGAACCGTTTCCAATGATTCAGACCGATTAGGTGAACTGGTTCAACCGGTTCACTAAGAAGAACCGGTTAAATCGAACGATTCGTTCGTGAATCGGACATCACTACTGGTAACTCCTCGGGCTGTGGGGCTAGTAACTGTGGCTGTTGGGGTGGTAACTCCTTGGTCTCTGGGGCTGGTAACTGTGGCTGTGGGGCTGCTAACTCCTCGGGCTGTGGGGCTGGTAACTGTGGCTGTTGGGGTGGTAACTCCTTGGTCTCTAGGGCTGGTAAATGTGGCTATGGGGCTGGTAATGCCTCGGGTTGTGGTGCTGGCACCTTGTTGGGCAGCATGACTGGTGTTACGTAGGAGAGTATAACTGGCAACATGTTGGTCAGTGGGGTTCTGAAAGTAGTTGCTCACTTTCTTTGCTGGCCAAAGGAGTTGGTTTGGTGGAGTGGGTGGAAGCTCCTCTGAAGAGTCTGAATGCTCACTTGATTCCAACTGGGTGCTCAGTTGACTCTGAAAAAGTTTTGCACTTGGCCTACAGAAGTTAACACAAACATATAAGGCACACCTTACCTTCTGTTTTTATATTGGGCCTGGGCGATAAAACGTTATCGATATTTATTGACGATCTGCCTTCATCGATAACAATAGAAAAAATGTTTGATATAACTCAATACAGTTTCACTTACATGCACTAAAATTTAAACAGACACAAAGTTTGGTTGTATTTACAACCCTTAATCGTGCACCATTCCTGGATCACAAACAATCTATCAAATGCCTTGAAGAAGGCGAGTACTACCAGTGAAAAGACCAAAAGTTGTGTTGCTGTGTTGGGTCACACAATCGGCATGTGAAATCAGAACACACAAACACATGAAACAGAGTACGGTACCTGCCGGCAACAAGGAGACTGTGAATAAAAAAAGGACATGTCAGCTCGTCAGTGTGGCAGTTTCTTGGTTTAAAATAAATAAAAATTAAAATAGAGCAAATCAGATTTTGAAAGAAATTTGGCACTTAAAATAACCATTTATTGATTACATTGTTTCACCACCAGGTGGTGACACGTGACTGTTTAAAAAATTTGAATTTATTTGAAATTGAATCTTCATTCAACAGATTCTTTCAAATACACTGATTCATCCAGTAATTAAACAAAAGTATTTATGAGCGAATCGTTGAACCATACATTCAAACTGATTTTTTTTAAACAATTAATTTACATTAATTGCAAATGTGAAATTACATTGCATCAATAATATTTTGTCAGAGCCTGTAGTAATAGTTCAGAATCATGATCACAGCAAACAAATAGGTGTTTTTCAATTTATTCAGAATTGTGCAGCTCTAAGTTATCGATACCGAATGACACAAAACATTATATTGGGATAAATTGTTTAGCTGTATCACCCATAACTATTTCTTATTATTTCTAGTAGGCATGGAATTTGGCCTGCATTGCTCCACAAACACCTACCTTCTTTTTCTTGAGATATTTTCTGTATCTGTCAAGTCTGATGAATATTCAGCTTGGTGGAGTTTAGCCCTGGCTTTGGAATAAGTGGCTGTAAAACAATGATACACAGAAAGGCTAGTTTTGAAATTTGCTAAATAATTTTAACCCCAAAATATATATTGGTTGCAGAATATACAGTGGGGCAAAAAAGTATTTAGTCAGCCACCAATTGTGCAAGTTCTCCCACTTAAAAAGATGAGAGAGGCCTGTAATTTTCATCATAGGTATACCTCAACTATGAGAGACAAAATGAGAAAAAAAATCCAGAAAACCACATTGTAGGATTTTTAAAGAATTAATTGGTAAATTCCTCGGTAAAATAAGTATTTGGTCACCTACAAACAAGAAAGATTTCTGGCTCTCACAGACCTGTAACTTCTTCTTTAAGAGGCCCTTCTGTCCTCCACTCGTTTCCTGTATTAATGGCATCTGTTTGAACTCGTTATCAGTATAAAAGACGCCTGTCCACAACCTCAAACAGTCACACTCCAAACTCCACCATGGCCAAGACCAAAGAGCTGTCAAAGGACACCAGAAACAAAATTGTAGACCTGCACCAGGCTGGGAAGACTGAATCTGCAATAGGTAAGCAGCTTGGTGTGAAGAAATCAACTGTGGGAGCAATTATTAGAAAATGGAAGACATACAAGACCACTGATAATCTCCCTCAATCTGGGGCTCCACGCAAGATCTCACCCCGTGGGGTCAAAATGATCACAAGAACTGTGAGCAAAAATCCCAGAACCACACGGGGGGATCTAGTGAATGACCTGCAGAGAGCTGGGACCAAAGTAACAAAGGTGTTATCAGTAACGCACTGCGCCGCCAGGGACTCAAATCCTGCAGTGCCAGACGTGTCCCCCTGCTTAAGCCAGTACATGTCCAGGCCCGTCTGAAGTTTGCTAGAGAGCATTTGGATGATCCAGAAGAGGATTGGGAGAATGTCATATGGTCAGATGAAACCAAAATAAAACTTTTTGGTAAAAACTCAACTTGAGGAGAAAGAATGCTGAGTTGCATCCAAAGAACACCATACCTACTGTGAAGCATGGGGGTGGAAACATCATGCTTTGGGGCTGTTTTTCTGCAAAGGGACCAGGACGACTGATCCGTGTAAACGAAAGAATGAATGGGGCCATGTATCGTGAGATTTTGAGTGAAAACCTCCTTCCATCAGCAAGGGCATTGAAGATGAAACGTGACTGGGTCTTTCAGCATGACAATGATCCCAAACACACCACCCGGGCAACGAAGGAGTGGCTTCGTAAGAAGCATTTCAAGGTCCTGGAGTGGCCTAGCCAGTCTCCAGATCTCAACCCCATAGAAAATCTTTGGAGGGAGTTGAAAATCCGTGTTGCCCAGCGACAGCCCCAAAACATTACTGCTCTAGAGGAGATCTGCATGGAGGAATGGGCCAAAATACCAGCAACAGTGTGTGAAAACCTTGTGAAGACTTACAGAAAACGTTTGACCTCTGTCATTGCCAACAAAGGGTATATAACAAAGTATTGAGATTAAATTTTGTTATTGACCAAATACTTATTTTCCACCATAATTTGCAAATAAATTCTTTAAAAATCCTACAATGTGATTTTTCTGGATTTTTTTTTCTCATTTTGTCTCTCATAGTTGAGGTATACCTGTGATGAAAATTACAGGCCTCTCTCATCTTTTTAACTAAATACTTTTTTCCCCACTGTATGCATATGCCTATAAATCAGATGTCATATCTTATCTGCATAGTATTATTGTGATTGCAGGTTTTCTTTCCTACCTAGCAAGAGCACATCTGATTTGATTCAGCTGTGTCAGGTCTGGTGTGATCCTGCTTGGCAAGACTGAAAACCTATAGTTATACCAGCCCTTTAAATAATTTCTTCTCAAGATGTAAATAAATTAACACAAAAATAAAGAGTTCAAGGGTCAAATAACTAATTTAAGTGAGTAAAGTATAGCAGTATTTATTCTATTTATTAAAGGAGTAAAATCAGTTACCTGCATTTCCCATTTCACGCACATTGCACACTATCCAGTTGCTGGCTGGTGATGTGTGCTCTTTCACCACCTTGGTTACGTTGGCCAGTGAGCCTGGTGGCCACCAGCACAACTTTCTGTCTGTGCCCTTAAACCATTCTACTGGAATTATATCCGTATCGACTTCGTCCAAAAATTCCACAACACTAAACGAGGAGACCCTGCAAAGTTCAATGAGTTATGTGGTGTGTAGCTGAGGCAAAGCCACAAACTTTCTCTCAAGAGGCAATAAAATCTTTGGTTTAGTGAAGACTTTTACTGGAGCACTGGAAAGCTGACCGGACAATATGGAAAGCAAACGGACTCCCAGAGATGTGGAATCAATATGGTAGCTGAAAAAAGATGTCCCTGTCTCAAAAAGTTCATACACCACACGTGTTCCTCCAGTTGAATGCACAATGTTCCGCACAATCCCAACTCTTCCCTCAAGTTCAAAACAATTGGTGCCAGCTGAGTTTGAGATTATTGTGTCTTTGTACATCTTGTATTGATCGTACATGAAAAATTCTGCCAGCACTGGTCCAGATTCATGACGCTTTGTCAGTTTAGCATCTTCTGGCATTTCTTCAGGTATGTGAGCAAATAACTGTCTTTCATAAATACGCCTGACAATTTGTTGCACAGGATTCTGTGGCCTTCTCACCATTTTTTTCATCTGTCCCAAAAAATTCTCGAATGGAAAACATGAAACTGAGTCCAGAGGACCGTACTTTTTATCATCATCTGCTAAATGTAAAAGACTGTGTATGCTTGCCAGACATTTTGTCCCATATATCTTCACAAAGTTGGTAATAAAACATCTTAATAATTTTTGCCCATACCCATAGTATTGTCTACACATAGGAGACAGAAGTATTCTCATAGCAGATGACAAAATAAGAAAGTTTTTGTACTGTTGACGGGGCAGTCTTTGAAAAAGCACAACAGGTCCTGTATATAATAAAAACTGTCTGAATTCTGTAGCCTTCCATTAGCTGTACTCAGTCAGAGAACGTGGCTTTCTGGAGAAGTTCCGAGGAAAGCATTGCCTACACAGTTTCAAGTGATCAGAGATAGCGGATAGAGCAGATACATATACTTGTAACAGTATATGCGCCGCACGCTACTGCAAAATACACATTTGCAGCATAAAATCAATCGACTGAAACCATACTTTCCAGCGCAGGCAAACTGCTGGATGGATAACCCCATTTCGTCAAAATTCAAAGATGAGGGATTTGCACTCAAATATCAGACGACCCTCTACGTTGTCAAGCGACGAATAGGGGGTACCCTTAACGTCGGCTTATGGACGTGAGGGGGAAATGACCAAACGGCAGTATGTGACGAATAGGGGTGAGACCGTGTTGTCTTCATCAGACATTTGATCAAACTGAATATCTGTCCTTGGGCTGGAATCCATGTCAGGAAACACAACTTTGCCATCAAGATAAATGCCATACTGTGTGCGCAACACTCACAAGAACTGTAGCCACCATGACCTTTGATGCATTTTAAAAAGGCTCTTGCAGGAGTGTCACAGATAAAAGCACCTGGCAGTGGTACATTGTAAGGTTTACCATTAAAATTTACACCAACTGCTGTGACAACTTTTAAGTCTTCTATGAAATCATGCATGTAGTCATTTACAGATTCAGGTTTACAGGGACCTGCATAGACACCTATTATAAACATATTTGATTTTGGTAATTCAACTATTTTACCTAATATAGGCCACAACTGCATATTAGAGCTCCTAGAAAGAGGTAATCCATCAACATTCACATGAACAGTCAGTGTATCTGTTGTCAGTTCACTCTCACTTGTAATTTTCAATTCTGAAATGATTGCACTTGTAAGGCCAAAATGGTAGTAGCTACCCTGACCCATTTCTTTCACATCACATTCTTTCAGTGTACTCAGGAGAGTTCTGGGATCCTTTGGTAAATCCAGTCCAAGCTCCAGAAGTATACCTAATAGTTCTGAAAGTGCAGAATGAGACACATTTCGGTTAGCTGCCCATTCAGCCAGTTTCCTTTTAGCATCATTATGGGGGTCCGCTTCAGGATTATCAGAGCAAAAATCTTCATCAGGATCACTAGCCATATACAAGTCATCAACTTCAGTATTGACATCAAAATCCAGATTTTCAGCTTCCTCGGCATTGTTCTTCACATCTTCCTTGATATTTTGCACTTCCTGGTTCACAGTCTGATCTGCCTGCTCTATAGCCTCCATTGCAAGACTCAATAAATGCTGCTGCACTCTGACTTTGATTCTCCTCCTCCTCGTCCGTGAATTACCATCCATTTCACTACAATACACAGAGGAGTCCAGGGTCAGAAATAGATTGTCCAAAACTATTGAAACACTAAAGTCGAGTCATCATATGCAATTATATTTTGTTTTGAGCTCAAAATATGCATAATGCAAGAGAGTTTAGAATTTCAGCCTTTAATTCCTCATATTTATATGCATAGAAGATAAACTACATAAAAACACAGCACTTGTATTATACAAGTCAATTTATTGCAAAACTATTGTGACATCTGTCTACAATGTTTTTGATACCTAGGTCAGTCCTCTGGGATTTATTGCTTAATAAACCGTTTCAGTTGTGCAGACATTTCCTGTTAAAAAGCTTCAGCCAACATAAAGATCAAACAGCTGTCTGTGGGGGCAAAATTAAGCAATTCTAAAGATGAGAGAAGATGAATAATCAATGAGGCATTGTACAAACATGGGCCATAAACCAATGTAACAATTTAAATTAATGTATTGATTATTTTCTAGAGATGCACCGATAGTAAATTTCTCCACCGAGACCGATATCCGATTATTCAGAGTGATATTTGCCGATACCGATAATGACACCGGTAGTCTGGTGGTCTTGCCTTTTATACTTTCTTTTAAATCAGTGGTCTCAAACTCAATTCCTGGAGGGCCGCAGCTCTACACAGTTTAGCTCCAACTCACACTTGCTTGGAAGATTCTAGTAATCCTAAAGTACTTGATTAGCTGGATCAGGTGTGTTTGATTAGGGTTGGAGCTAAAGTGTGCAGAGCCAAAGACAATAGATATACAAATGTGACTGGGGATTTAAATTTACCACCAGGAACACATTGAGGGGTTCTATTTGCCTTAAGTTTATTCAGTTATTGGTATAAGGAAAACGTTTTACTATCAAAAGTGTCTTCTCACTTTAATTGACAAGAAGGTTCACAAAATGAACAGGAAAAGATGAAGTAACAAAACAAAATTTAGATAAACAAAATGAGAGCTTTCACAGAGCTGGTGATATCAATTAAACCTCCTCACGGCTCTACATTACTCAGAATGCAACTTTCAAAATGCAAGAAAACAAATACAAAAATCTCAGTGCAAAAAGATGGAAAATCAAAAATACAAGTAATGTAACACAATATCAAAATGTTACCATACAATATGGCAATGGGAATAATCAGAATGAGCTCCTATATAACACCTCACGTTCACTCAACAAGGGCTGAAATCCTCAACATTGTTGTACACTCTCCATAGATGATCACAAAAACTCCACAATTTCCAGAGAGTGCGTATCTCGCTGCACGTCTCACCCAAATGTCCGAGGGTGAAAGCGCATGCGTACTGTCTCATACGCAACACACAGTGCCACCTGCTGACGACTCCAGGAAAATACAGGCAACCACTGTTTTTCACGTCTTTATAATTCACTGAACATAGTAAAGGACAATAAAATAACAGTTTTTAACATGCAAGGAGAGAAACAAATTTTAAGGTTCTTTACCACCCGGTTACATTCTTCCCTGCAATAAGTCAGCGTCCTCGATGACTCACTCAATCACCAATTTTGGCATTCATGGCACCTTGTAATGCCTTCTCGAACATCGCAGTGCCAATACTGGCCAATACTTGAGACACCATATCAGTGCTGACATTCACCGCATGACAAGCAGACCTGAGAGCATGAAAAGGATTTGTGTGAATACCCACAGTTGCTCGCTTGCTTCTGCGTACAGCTGGAACTGGTACTTCTCTCTGTTCAGTGTTATGCATTTCACCAGTCTCTAGCTCCGGCAACTGGTCACGGTCATCCGTAGTCTCTGCATTCAGGACCACACCGTCAGATTCTGCAGTCACTACCAGTATCTGCTGATACTTGTACCTGGTTACCTTCAGAGCTGTCACCTCCCAACTCCGAAGTAACTGGTGCCTCCGAGTTCATTAGAGTGTTCGCGGCCACCCTAACAGAGGGTTGCACAACCTCCTCTACCACTACAATATCTGGCTCAGACGTCTCATTCTTGTCCATGATGACAGGTTGTATACCTGGCTGAGATTTTTCCTTACTCCTAGGCCTAGGAGTGGGCACGGCACCTGGACGCAACTCAAACCTGTGGACCCTCTTCGAGGGCCCTCCCTCTAAAGGTTCCACAGTATAAGTTGTGCCTACTATTTCCACAACTCTGTACACAATCAGGCTCCAGGCATCTTGAATTTTGTTCCTGGCTGGAGGCCACTGGCGCAGGTACACCAACTCGCCCACACCGACCTGGGGACAAAATGCCTTTTCATTCAGACGAGTCACTCTCTCTAGAGCTTTCTCCTCAGAGTACTCCCTAGCCTTCTCATGGACATATCTCAGCCTCTCTTGATGAACAGACAACCAGTCTTGTCTCCCCTCAGAGACCTCCTCACCACCCAACAACGCATCAATGGGCAAATGTGGCTGTACTCCAAAAAGAAGATAATAAGGGGAAAACCCTGTAGTAGCATGTGGCGTCATATTATATGCCTGGACTAACTCCGGCAAGTACTCAGGCCAACGCCGCTTACGTTCTGGCGGTAACGTACGTAACAGGTTGTGAAGTGTTCGGTTGCACCGTTCTCATTGGGCATTTCCCTGTGGTCTATAAGGGGTTGTACGTGTCTTTTTCACCCCATAGAGTCTGCACAGCTCAGCGATCACCTCACTTTCAAAGTTTCGACCTTGATCGGAGTGCAACCTCTCTGGGACGCCATACTTCATAAACCACTCCTTCAACAAGACCTTTGCTGTGGTATCGGCCTTTTGATCTTTTGTGGGAAACGCCTGTGTAAACTTCGTGAAAACATCAGTAACAACCAAAACATTTTCACGCCCATCAGAAGCAGGCTCTAGGACTGTAAAGTCCACCGCAACCACTTCCAGGGGTCTGGAAGCCAAAAATGCTCTCACAGGGGCACAAACTTTGGGCTGAGGCATCTTGGTGAGGATGCACCGTTGACACTCCTTCACACATTTCTCTACATCCTCATACATTCTGGACCAAAAACACCTCTGCTTCAACAACCCCAAGGTCCGTTCGATGCCCTGGTGGCCCAGATCGCCGTGCACACTCCGCAGCACTTGTTCCTTTAAACACCCAGGCAACAACAATTGCCAGCAGCTCTTCCCAGAAAGATCATTTACTACTCAATACAGCAACCCATTCCGTTCTTTTATGAGGCTCCACTGTTTCAGAAGGCACTTCACAGACCTGGACAGAGACTTTCCTTCCAAGTGGACTGGCCTCTTTTTCTTATCCCAGAACCCTCTAAACACCCACAAGACAGGGTCACTATTATGAAACTCGACCAACTGTTCCCTTGTGTAACCAGGAAGTGTATGAGTGTTACCTTGGAGAGTAGTGATCGCTTCTTCTCCAGCCTCCAACGCACGGATTTGCCTCAACCTGCTGCACTCAACACCCTTCAATGCAAGTTCAGATTCCAAGGTGGTACCTCGCCTTATCACACAGCAAATCACGACACACTCATCCCAGTCAGCGTCTGGATCAGGTCCAGGCTCCCCTGCAAACTCCTGCCTAGACAGAGCATCAGCTGCAGCGTTACTCTTGCCCGGTCTGTACTTCACCTCAAAGTTAAAAACCGACAGCTGTGCTACCCACCTCTGTTCAATCGCTCCTAACTTGGCAGTTTGCAAATGACAGAGCGGATTATTATCCGTAATCACCTCGAACCAAGACCCAAGTAAGTAACCACAAAATTTTTCGACTACAGCCCACTTAAGGGCCAGTAGCTCAAGCTTCATGCTACTATAATTGCGATCGTTTCTCTCAGCGTTACGCAACCTTCGGCTGGCGTACGCAATGATCCTCTTCTCGTCACCCTGTTTCTGGTACAGGATCGCCCCTAAGCCATTCTGGCTTGCATCAGTTTCGAGAATGAAAGGACAAGTGAAGTCTGCGAATCCAAGCACAGGTGCTGTCGTCAGCTTCCTCTTTAAATGACTGAATGCATGGTCACATTCAGCAGACCACAGAGTGCTAAAGTGACGACCACTCCTTGCACACCTGCCTCCACTCAAGCAAGCATTTACCAGGTCATGTAAGGGACCAGCTATCTTTGAGAAGCCCTCGACAAACTTCCTATAATAGCTGCAAAACCCTAGAAATTACCTCAACTCCTTGACGGTTTCTGGGGTCTTCCAATCACTGACCGCAGCGTACTACAACCAAACCTCCTGGTAAGGGCACATTTGCTGGTTCTACCAACCACGCGGAACCATCTTTTTTACTGCATTCCATCCCCTTAATCAGGACAGTAGCTGCAGACCAAGCAGGCACATGAGCAGGAGTCTTACCCACGACCCGAGCAGTTGAAACTCCCTCAACTAACTCAACTGATTGTGCCTGCTGGAAGACTGCCCTCCGGTCAGAACCCAGCCTACCACCCAGCGTGGTGTCAAATTCAGCATGAATGATCTGTCGGCACTTACTGATAATGTTCATTCCGATGAGCACCGCCACGGATGATGGACTAGGATTTTCTTTAATGATCAAGAACCCACACTCGGGCAGGGTCATCCCCATAAACTCCACATCCAGCTCCATGTAACCCAAATAGGGAATGTCTAAACCATTGGCTGCTATGATCTTCAGCCATCCTGAAGTAGACAACACATCACTCTCCTCCCCAAACAGATGCTCTCGGAAGAATCCCTCAGTAATGGTACTGACCTGACTACCGGTGTCGAGCAAGCATGACACTGGAACACAATTGATTTTCAGGTCTACCATTGGGCATGTTCCAACTGCCCGTTCAAGGAACCTGTCTCGACTAGTTCCCTCAGGCGGTGAAACAGAAACTACCCCTTGTGATGCCTGACTCAGCGCAACGGAAGGACCTTGTTTTCCTTGCACTTCAGTGGTCTGGGTAGCACTCTTAGGTCTCCCACCCCGTGTTACAGTGCAGCGTCTAGCGATATGCCCAACCCCGTTGCACCTGAAACAGATAGGTTCTCCCGTTTCTGTAAACCTAGGAGGAGACTTTGATGAAGGCACAAAATTCTGCGGAACAGACACTGACCGCTGCACCGTCAACTCTTTGACCACCTTAGTGAGCTCTGAAATAGTCTGCTCTTGCTCGCTAATTCGCTTGTCCTGCCGGGAAATCACCTGTAAAATATCATTCAACACAGAAGAGTTTTGATTCTCAGACCCGACAGAAGTACCTCCAGTTGCACTTAGCACTTCTGAATGGACCGGTCGACTATTCGCTACTCGGGTTGGCCTGCTCTCTTCCAAAGACCAAAGAATTGCCTCATTACGAATCTCAAGCAGGGTCAGGTTGGGCTTTTCTCTGATTATTTTACGCACCTCTCGCCTCAACGCAGCGTCTCGCACACCCTCCACGAACTGATCGCGCAAAATCCCCTGCTCGTTAGAACCCAGCCTACCACCCAGCGTGGTGTCAAATTCAGCATGAATGATCTGTCGGCACTTACTGATAATGTTCATTCCGATGAGCACCGCCACGGATGATGGACTAGGATTTTCTTTAATGATCAAGAACCCACACTCAGGCAGGGTCATCCCCATAAACTCCACATCCAGCTCCATGTAACCCAAATAGGGAATGTCTAAACCATTGGCTGCTATGATCTTCAGCCATCCTGAAGTAGACAACACATCACTCTCCTCCCCAAACAGATGCTCTCGGAAGAATCCCTCAGTAATGGTACTGACCTGACTACCGGTGTCGAGCAAGCATGACACTGGAACACAATTGATTTTCAGGTCTACCATTGGGCATGTTCCAACTGCCCGTTCAAGGAACCTGTCTCGACTAGTTCCCTCAGGCGGTGAAACAGAAACTACCCCTTGTGATGCCTGACTCAGCGCAACGGAAGGACCTTGTTTTCCTTGCACTTCAGTGGTCTGGGTAGCACTCTTAGGTCTCCCACCCCGTGTTACAGTGCAGCGTCTAGCGATATGCCCAACCCCGTTGCACCTGAAACAGATAGGTTCTCCCGTTTCTGTAAACCTAGGAGGAGACTTTGATGAAGGCACAAAATTCTGCGGAACAGACACTGACCGCTGCACCGTCAACTCTTTGACCACCTTAGTGAGCTCTGAAATAGTCTGCTCTTGCTCGCTAATTCGCTTGTCCTGCCGGGAAATCACCTGTAAAATATCATTCAACACAGAAGAGTTTTGATTCTCAGACCCGACAGAAGTACCTCCAGTTGCACTTAGCACTTCTGAATGGACCGGTCGACTATTCGCTACTCGGGTTGGCCTGCTCTCTTCCAAAGACCAAAGAATTGCCTCATTACGAATCTCAAGCAGGGTCAGGTTGGGCTTTTCTCTGATTATTTTACGCACCTCTCGCCTCAACGCAGCGTCTCGCACACCCTCCACGAACTGATCGCGCAAAATCCCCTGCTCGTTAGCCAAACCACCTGGGGATTGCTTTACAACGGAACTTAACAGGCGAGAGAGAGCATGAGAGTAGATTCGGAGATCCTCCCCCTCCAATTGTTTGCAATTGTAAAACATTTGCAACAATTGAGTCCCACTACGCCGTTTCCCAAACGCTTCCTGCAGGAAAGTAAACAAATCACTGGCCTGTCTGGACTGGTTTCCCACACATAAACGCACCTCTTCTAGTGCGGGCCCCCTCAAAAGTGAGATGATAAAGTCCAGCTGTTCTCCTTGTGTCTGGTCTCTGGCCCGTAGAACTCTTTCCACCTCCTCAATAAACTCCTCTACAGACCTTCCATCTTTGTTATACTCCCCACTAAAAGGCTGAACCTGGCGTTCATGAGGAACATAAATGTAAGAACGGGTTGAGTTGCCCCCACCAACAGCCCTACTGGCCTGAGTGTCGTTCCTCCAATCACTTAACTCTTGAATTTGACCCCTGATTTGCTCTATGACATCATTTCCCACAGTCCCAACAACAGGGACGTGTACCCCCTCTTCAGGCATTTCGTCAGAGTCAGACATTTTCTACACTAGCAGGTCAAAAAGCATTAACTAAGAATTAACTCAACAGTTCAAGATCAATGTCCTTGGTGCGAAACTCGTCCCGCTTTCTCAGTCCTTTTCAGTACCTCAGACAGACCCTCATGCTGATGCACAGCTCCTGGATGCAGCCATGAAATCCTGCATGGCGGAGCGTGCATACATTAACAAGAGGCTTCAATTCATCACATGAGAAAAATCTTTGCTAAGACTTGGTTGATACTTTTATAAAGTTTCCTAATGCGAGTCTTGTACATACTATTAAAGTTTACTTCATTTCAACATTCTGCATTTGTCGTGCCCATTTGTTCAAGATTAAACTTCACATATTACACACATTTTAATAACCTTATCTCCTAAAAGGGTAATAAAACACTGATTAAAGTTGCACCGATTACATGAAACACGTCAAGCATATATATAATACATATAACATATTATTTGTGAATATGGTTGCCCTGTTATGCGCATAAATTATTATCTGTTGAAATTGTCTGTTGTAAGTTCACTGTTTCTTTGTCTGTGACAGGAGAACTGCGCGCTTTTTCTGGAAGGTAGTAAAAGGATTCCCTTTTTTTGGAATGCAGGGGGGAAAGGGGAGGTGTCCTGAGGTCATGCCCATGTCATGAGTTGTGTGTCTGCCATTCTTCTCCTGGACAAGGAGCTCTTAATCTGTCGCTTTCTGTTTATCGGATTTAGCAATTTATGCGTTAAATGGTCATGGGTATCACGCACCTGGTGCCCTGCATGAGTTTTACGACCGCAGCTGGCTGCGGAGAAACTCTTCAGTTTGTTTCTATGGAATGTGGTTGTTTCATGTTTGACTGGTCTGTTTGAAGACAGAGATCCTACCCTTTGGCTCGGTGATGTTCCTGGTGCGAAAATCGGCGGGCACTGGAACAAGAGGCAGAGAGAGAACAGGCACAAGACACAAACAACATCTCCATCACTAACTGAATCCTGGTGCAAGGTTTGGGTAATTTGGGGATACTTGGGTTAGGAACATTTGAGATGAGATGGGGGTGCATTGTTTAGGATTGTCTAGAATTGGGTCGTTTCGATTACTCTAGCTGTCAGAGGTTCGACGAGGCAGTATAGGCATAATCTCAATTAGGTTTGTTGAGTTCTCAGGTTCAGGTTCTTGGTCAGTTTTATCACGTCGGAACATGCGCGGGATGCCGGACGTGCACTTGTTGAAAGACTCTTGGACGGCGTTCACTCGCTTGTGGAGGAGGAAGGCAAGTGTCAGAGTCGCAACATATCCTACAATAGTAGAAACGCAAAGTGCTGTGTCAGCGGCAGACCAAGACCGAATGATTGGCGCGTTAGCGGGTGGAAGTTGAGCGATAGCTTCTAAAGCTGTATCAACAGGAGTCAAATCAAGAAGTTGCGTTCCTTCCTCCTTGATCCTTTCTTCCAATTCTGGATCGAGGACGAAGGAATGCTGTTTGAAGAAGGGTGAGATTTCGAGTTCGGCCTGATACTCGTCGTCGGTAAGGTGGTACAATGCTAAATCATCGATATGGAGGATCGAACCCTTAGGGGCATTGATCCATAAAGTCTGGTTGGGCAGGATAATGCGTGTGGCAGTGTAGTGTCGATCATAGGTGAGGGTAGCTATACGCGCTGGGGTGTTGATCTCGGCTTGTATTGCCTCAATTTGGTTGGCGACGGCTTTTCTCAACGATTTACGACAAAAAATAAAAAACATTTTGCGAAAGGAGTCAATCCTAGTTTCGGGACCTGGATTTAAAGTTGAGTTAAGGGAGTTCCCAGATGAGGGGACTAGAGGGGAAAGGAAATTGTAGTGAGAGGGGGAAACGAAAAACACAAAGAGAGACACAAAGGAAAACAAAAAAACAACAAAGAGACACAGGGACACTGAATGAGGTGAGACAGCAAACGAGTGTAACAGATGTGGAGTACCTCCTCTCTACTAGAGGTTGGTCCTAGCAGAGCGGCGGAGGAGAGTGTGTAAGTGTTGTGTCTACGCAAGGTGGCTACATGTTTTCCTAGAATTACAGAAGTTATGTCAGTGTAGTGTAGAGTATGAGATTGTCGGTCTGTGTCAGTTGGTTTGATCTTCCCCCTTTTCCTGTCGGTTGGAGCCCTGGTGCCTCTTTATCTGGTTTTGATGGACCCATCGAAGGACTGGCTCGCCGCGGCCCTGTCTGATTTTGTTTTGATAGGCAGCCGGTGAGAGCTTGTCCACAATCTCATGGGGTTCGGTCCAGTGATGTAGGAATTTCTTTGACAGGCGATGGGGAGCGTTCTGCCTTGGTTGGGCGAAGCTGTAGTACCATACTTTGTCTCCGACATTAAGTTCCTGGTGAGAGGCCTTTTGGTTGTAGTAGGCTTTTCGACCTTCCGCACTTCTTTGGAGTTGTTGTTGCACGAAGACGAAAGTTGTTCTTAGGTGTTGATGCAATTCTTCCAGGTATTGGTGAGTGGTATAGGCGGTAACAAGGTTCAGGTCACCAGATTGGTACAGCAGGTGTAACGGTAGTGTCATTTGTCGCCCCGTCATCATCTCGAACAGGGGTACTCCCGTAGACCGGTGAGGGGTAGCCCTGACGGCCATCAGTAACAGAGGAAGCTTAATATCCCAATCCTTTAGATTGGCGGACACGTACTTCTTCAGCATGCTGACCACGGTCCTGTTGACTCGTTCCACTTGACCTGAGGAAATTGGGTGATGGCTTATATGGAGATTGGCCTGTATACCCAAGAGTTTCCACACTTCTTGCATGACTTCGGCGGTGAAGTGGGTTCCTCGGTCAGAGTTGACCCTTAAAGGCAGTCCGAACCTTGAGAAGATGTGGTTCATCAAAAGGCAGGCTGTCGTTTCTGCTGTATCGTTGGGAGCTGGGAGACACTCTACCCACTTTGTGAATTCGCAAACCACGGTGAGGAAGTATTTGTTACCCCGTGTTGACCGTGGTAGGGGTCCCACCCAATCTATTTGGAGGTCCGACCATGGGAAGGTCATTCCTTTCCGTTGCAGCGGTGCTCGGTGGTTTGGGTTTGCCGGTTGGAACTGGCAACACACCAGGCATCCTTTTACGTACTCCGCCACGTCCTGCTGCATGCCAGGCCAGTATGCTACTTGCTTGAGCGTTTCGTAGGTGGCCTTGGTGCCATGGTGTCCAGCGCATGGTGAATCGTGGGCGTGCGGCAGCATTATCCCCCTTTGGCCCTGAGGGACTACGAGCTTTGGCGCAGTGAGGGGCTCAGGGACATATGTGAGGACGCCGTCTTTGAGATGCAGCATGTGCTTCAGCGTGTCCGTTGACCAGTTCTGGCAGGCTGCTAGCCCGTTTCCTAGATATGATCTGTGGTTTTGGGCATATCTTGCCTCGCCGTCCCGTCCTTGAAGCGTCATTAGTCAAGTAGCTATGCGTCCGTTGGTTACCATACCATCCCTGATTCGTTGGTTGTTGAGGAAGGTTACTGGCTGGTGACAGGTTTCAATGATAACCTTCTGAGCTCCAATGTAGTTGGAGAAACGCTGGATGGCCCACACAGTGCAAAGCAAAGCTTTTTCGCAGTCTGAGTATTTGCATTCTGGGGGAAGCAGTGTTTTGCTGGCATAAGCGACCACTCGCTTGTCTTTGTCATGGAGCTGGTACAGGCCTGCACTGAGGCAGTGATTGGAGAATCCAGTGTCCAGATAGAATTCCTTTCCTGGGTCTGGATAGGACAGGCATTGTGCAGCGCACAGACATTGTTTGAGCTTGCTCATAGCCGTGTCTTGGGCTTCTGACCAAACGAAGGGTTCGTCCTTTCTCAGGAGGGAGGTTAGTGGTCGTGCGATGTCAGCGTAGTTTTCAATGAACTGTATTGAGTAATTGCACACTCCCAGAAAGCTGCGTAGCTCAGAAATGTTAGTGGGTGTCTTTATGTTTTGGATTGCTTGGGTGCGACTGGACTGTGGTTCAATACCGTCCCGTCCAATTAGCAGACCGACGTATTTTACTTTGGTTTTGCACCATTGTCCTTTGTGGAGGGCGATCTTTGCTCCTGCTGTTGTCAGCTGGTTCAGGACGTGATCGATTTATTTGAGGTGTTCTGCCACATTTGAACTTTTCAGAAGAACATAATCCACGTAAACAAGATTGCTTCTCATTCTGGCATCAGGGCATGCTTTGTTCAAGAAGATGTTGAATTCAGCTTGTGAGTTGGCATAGCCAAAGGGACACCGTGTGAAGGTGTATTGTCGATTGGCAAAGGTGAATGCCAGCTTGTGTTGGTCATCAGGGTGGAC